>NW_022900921.1:7369605-7468877 GCF_012274545.1 Fukomys damarensis | reverse complement strand
AAAAAAAAAAAAAAAAGTTAGTACTAAAATTAGTACTATTTCCACAGAGTCTATCAATGGGGTATTAGAGAAATAATACTAGAAAAGAGACCCCCATATCTTTGAGGGAGAGATACACATACACACATCTTCCCTGCAGCACCCCCATGCACATCTGCATAGCTTGCTGAGATTGGTTATTTTAGAAGATCACCAATGACACTTTTAGTACTTTACAGGTCTTTTTCAGTATTGATTTTTAAAATTTTATTTAACCTTAAAAAACTCCGTAGAACGACAGTACTTTCTTCTTATCAGCAGAGTTCTTATTTTTGTGTTTGCCATTCTCTGCACTTTTAGTCCTTTCTATTATGTTTTGTGAATTTGATTGAATAAAGCTTAGAATCATGCAACAGTTCTTTAGTGGCTTTTACTATTGCCTACTAATGTTTTTTTTTTCAAATTCTTGTACTTAATGACCCCTTTTGAAGAGAACTATATTCTTCTAGACCCATAATGTTGACAAATTATTTTCTTTATAGTGATACTTTTAAAATGTAGATGCATTATCCCAGAGATCAACCCTTTTTATAGCTACCTTGGAGTTATAAAACCAAAGAAAATTTAAAAATGAAACAAGCAAACTTGTAAGACCAATGCATACCCCACTTGGTGGCATATACCTGTAGTTTCAGCGACTTGGAAGGCTGATGCCCACCTGGGAGACTTAGCATGGCCTTGTCGCAAAATAAAATTCAAAAAGTGCCCGGGATGTAGCTCAAGTGTAGAATGCTTGCTTCCCATATTGGAGGCCCTGGTTTCAATACTTAGCACCATAAAATACAAAGAGAAATAAGCCAAGAAGAAAGGGCAACACATTTTGAATTATTACTAATAGTTTCATGTTAGAAAGTATGGTATTTACTAGACCAAAACACCATTTGTGACCCCAAACACCACATCTTATATCTCAGTAGTGTTGAGGTTGATGATTTTAGAACTTCATCAATGGTGCCTGCAGGACTCTGTGGGTCTTTCTTTGTAGGTGTACATGGCAGTGTGTGATCACACAAACTCTGAGCTCAGCATGAAGTTTCAGTTTCCTCGCTAGTATAGTCCCTCTTTTTCCCAATAGCGTATCATTTCAGTCTTCTCCCAGAAGTATATGAGTGGGCAACATGTTTCTATTAAATTCACTCTTTTTTTTTTTCAGTTTTAGTAGCTCATTATAGTTACAGGAAGAGTTTACAGTGCCACTGTGTAATCACAGATATAAGCAAGGGCTCTGAGTCCTCGGCCGTGTATATTTGCAAAAACGTTCCTGCCAACATGTATTTATTTTTATGATAATCAAAATAAAAACATAGAATTACAGAAATGAGCAAAGGCACCCTAGAGTACTTGAATCCCTAACAAGTTGCTGGGTGGCCGACTTCAATCTGAGAAGCTGCTCATCTACTCCTTTATAATAAATTTATACCTAATGCTACAGATTGTGCAGGCCAAATATGGAAACTACTCTTTCTTTGAGTCAAAATTCTGTAAAATGTACTTAATTAAAATGAAAGGTACCCATCAGGGGCTTCGAAAAGTACAAACTAATTCATATTTAAAGAAATGTACAAACTGCTTAGGGCACTTCCACCATTATCCAGAGTTGATGCAGAATGATGTTGCTTCTCTTTTCTTGCTCCAGGGATCATATGCACTGCTTTAAAATTTCTATACCATCTTTACCCCAGGCAGTACAAAGTACTTCATAAACCTCACATTAATGATGCTAATATACTCAGGAGACTTCATAGATGGCAGGCCATAATGGACCCAGCTTACAAATAAATGAACAAGCTCAAAGAGAGGGGTAGACTTTTCTTTCCAACATATTTCTGCTTACTTTCTCTTTCCAAGCCCAATGAAAATTGTCTTTCCTTTACTTTTTCGTTCATTCGTTTATTCAGTCTTACAAGGAATGTGTAGGAGGAAAGGTGTTTAATGCATTGAACTAAGTACTTATTAAAAGGCCAGTTAAGTAAATAAAATGTGCACCCTGGCATGAAGAAGCTAGTGTTTAGGGAGGGTCAGAAGGAAGAAAACACACACACACACACACACACACACACACACACACACATACAAAAGGTGAAAGATGATGTGTTAAAAATAATTTAATACAAATACAAATATCTGATAATCTCTTCTAGGAATATTGGGCCAGATATGGTGGAAATTCAGAGGGATATTGATTTGGCACTCACAGTTATATGCTTCGGATACAGAGGAAAGAAATCATCCTAAGCAAGAGAAAGCTTGGCTCAATTGTCTAGAAAACACTAGTAAGGATGGGAGATTGAGAGTAGAGTATACAGACTGATAGATTAGTATTTAATCATTATGTCCTTGTATGTCCTGGGCCGTATATTATTTTCAAGCCTTGATATACTTCTTTGACTTAAACTTTACAGTACGATTCCATTGTCAAGGTACGAAAGCTCAGGCTTAGCAAGAGTACATCACCCGTCCTGGGTCACAAAGGTAGGAAGCGGGAGAAAGAAGACTGAAATCAGCTATTTGTCCCCACAGCCCCTGTTCGCGCTAGGTTGTAACATGATACCGTAAGGTTTCCAGTCAGTGAACAAGGCCGGTTGGTGCTGGACTAAGGACATCCTTGATGTTAGCGAGATTAGGCTTTGCATCAAGGGAGTGGAACACGACAGGTGACTTTAGGGTAGGAGAACAGCAGTGGGGAAAGTGCATGCATGCTCGTGTGTGTGAGCCCTTGTGCCACTCAGTGCTCAAAACAGAGGAATTCGACAGTGGGTGTAAAGGACGAGCCGGACAGGGAGACGTACAGAGAACACCGGTGCCGATTCCCTCCGGTGCCGAGGCATGGAGGCTAACATTGCTGCCCCCTGTTCCGTCCCAGCCTCCCCAGCTTCGGCTCACATCCCTGTCCACCTATGTTTTCTGTCTCCATTCAAACCAGCCTTCGTTTCCTGTGCCGGGAGAAGCTATACCTCTTTCCACCGAAGACTATTTCTACCTATTGTTCTAATTGGCAGAAATACTTTTCCCCCTTTTTATACTTTAACTCTTAGTCCTGCTTCAGATTTGGGTTTCAGCGGAGCCGCAGATGAGAAGTATTGCCAGGTGTCCCTGCTTATGTCAAATGCCCCATTAGAGACGCCTGCAACGCCTCCTCCCTGTGAGCTCCGTGGGAACAATTCGTGCACTCCCGCGGTTGTTTGAGGAACAGCTGTTTACCTCCACTGGAATGCAGCCCCTCTAGAATAGACGGTGTTTGAGAACAGAGGCCGTGTCTGCTTTTGTTCATTATTATATTCCCAGAGCCGCGACCCTGCCTGCCGCGGAACAGACCCTCAACGTTTGCTGAACGAGTAAGCAAATGAGTGCACGAATGAATGCACAGAAGGATGCGCAGTGTTTCCGCGGAAGCAGAGGGCAGCTGTGAAAATGACAGGAAAGGCTTGATGAAACGGCTGCCCGAGGACCCAGTGACTGGCGTGAGGTGGAGAATGGGAGAAGCAGAGGCAGGGAGTCCTGAGGCCTAGGCGGTGGTCAGGAATGGCTCTGCGGCTGCTCAAGCTTGGCCATGACGAAAATGACAGAGCCCGCATTAGTGCCTTTGTGCCTTCTGCCGTTCTGGGCAAGGGCCCAAGTGAAACTGTCAAAGAAGAGGCAAAGACTCAGAAGCAGACATGCATGAGAAATGCAACCTTGAGCCGGGCAAGCCCACAATCCGAGAGTATGTGTCACAAGAGCAGTGTCAAAGAGAAGCGAAGCCCCTGCCTAGAAGTGGCCTCAAACGTGGATGTCAGGTTTCTTGTGTGCTGAAACACCTGTCCAGCCCTCTCCCTCATGCTTCTGTGATTCCCTTTATGTTTGAGTGAGGCCTGACCCCTTGTCCGCATCCTGCAGAGAGTTCATAGTGTCAATTGCCCCTGCAGAGAGCCACTCATCATAGTGCGGAAAGGACCCTGATGAGAGTCTCCAAAGCTTGGTCAAACGGTAGGACACTGCACCACACCCACAGCCCTCCACCCCCAGGTCCTTTCCCGTATATTTTGCCCTGTTGTGGACACATTATTTCTTTAAAACAAACCTTTTTTTTGAGACAGTGTCTTTGCTATATTCTAGGCTGGCCTGGAACTCACAATCCTGCCATAGCCTCCCAAGTTACAAGGATTGCAAGTGTGCGCCTCCATGCTCAGCTGCATGATTCCTCTTTTGTTTAGATGTCTTTTTCTTTTCTAGACTGTGAGCTCTTTAAGAGCAGGGCCCTTGCCAAAGTCACGTAGCTTGGGATCTAGAGCAGAGAGGTTGGTCACAACTGCCTGGTTTCAAACTCCAGTAATCCCACCAACCAACTGTGTAAACATGAATAATTACTTAGTCTCTCTCTGCATTTCACTTTCCTTCCTTGGCAAATGAGAACAGTAGTCTCACTGACCTATCAGTGGTTCACTGATTTCTAATCCATTCAGTGATTATTTTCAAATGTTCATCATATTCCTGGTCCTGGTCTATGTGCTAGGGCCACAAGCAGAAACAAACCAGAGTTCCTCTTGTTTTGTAGTTTACATTTTATAGCAGGGGAAATAATTATATGTAAATAAATACACGTGACAATTTCAGAGACTTAGAAGCACGTGCTGGGCTCAGGAAGTGCATTTATCTGTTCTCTTTATTGAGTGGCATCCTGTTGATAGGTTAAGTCAGTGGGGGCGAACCTGTGTTGATAGGTTAAGTCAGGCTGTTGGTACCGTTGAGAGCTCTAAAAGGCTTGGCATCACTGGGTTAAGTCCCCAGATCAGTTCTAGTGCAGATATTTACACCATAGGAATTGGCATTTGCTACAAATCAGCGCACTCTTACCCATCGCAAACTTATCTCCCATTAATGTTAAGCGTGTCAACATGTGGAAAGATATTCAGAGAGGGTGATTTAAGGGCAGTGACTAAGACGTGGGAACAGAGTGACTCCCTGAGAAGGGATCTCTGAAAAAGTGAAGCTTTTATGGCAACCAGAAGTAGGATGAGGAGCCAGCAGTGATAAGGGAAGAGTGCAGACTGGTGATTCAAAGGCTCGAAGGGCGGTGACTGGCGCATATTCCAGGGACAAAGACACAAAAGCTGCCGAGGCTGGGGTTATGGGGGATGAGGGGCAGAATGAAGTGAGGTAAGGCCAGAATGAGATCATACAGAGCCCTGGGTGTGCAAGAAGGCTGCGTGATTCCAGGTCCAGCGGGAGCTGCTGGAAGAAGGTCATCAGACTTAATGTGCACCCAGCACTTAGCAAATGCTCAGTCAAGCTCAGTTATTCCTGCCGTGGTGACTTAGTCCAGTGTCCCCCAGCTCATGCACTGTCACACAGATAGGTGGGATCCAGAAAAGCTTTGTTGAGTGATTGCACAGACACATGGTCACCAAGGAGCTCTTTCCTTTTCTGAGCCTCAGTTACCTCCTTTGAAAAGTTAAATATTTATGAAAGTGTTCCCTCGGATCCCTTCTGTTCTCTGAGCTCTCCTACTGCACTCTGATTTATTGCAGGCTGGTTCTGCTTAACCCAACCTGGCCACAGCCCAACAGGCAGTATTCTCAAACAAACATGCAGCACCGCTTGCAGTCACCTCACTGCAAAATGCTACCTTCCTGCCTTGTACAATGACACAAAACATAGCAGCCTTCATATTTCTATTCTCATCTTAAGGAAGGAGAGAGGGGAGGAAAGAGAAAGAGCCAGGCATTCACTAATGAGGCCATAAATATTGATGTCTTCCTCAGGCCCCCCTAGAGCTCCATCATTTTGGCAACTGGCTGATTAATAATAGATTAAACACTTTAGGTTTGCTTACTCTAGGATCTGTAACTTTAAATGCATCTGCTGTGAAGGATGTGACTGAGATAGAGATCAACAGATCACACCAGCTTCCAGCATAAAAATGCACTGGGAAGGGACACAAATTGGGCATGACAACCAGTATTTCCACTGAGAAATATCTCACATGCGGTATGCAAATGTTGTGTTGTTTCTCCAGATGTTACTTCCTTTGCTTAGGAACCCACCCACATGGGTGGGTGAGAGGATTGGGTCAATGCATACCATATGTTAATGTTCTGAGTCAGCAGTAGATAAGGAAGGAAGGATTCCCACTCATATGCTGTTGCTGAACTTTATCCAAATGCTGGGGTCCAAATACAGGAAATTGATAAATTTTTTTTGGTGGGAGGGGTCCTAGGGATTGAACTTAGGAACTTGTGCTTGTGAAGCAGGTGGCAGAAGCACCGAGGCAAATCCCTGGTCCAGGCATTTTGTACAATATGGCTAAAACTGGGAGGAAACTGGAATGCGTGCCTAATACTTTTTGGGATAGTCCATCTTGCACAAAAGACATTCACGCCTTTTAGGATGGAGGCAAGGGACCAACAAAGACATTCACTAATGGCCCTTTAGGTAACATTGGACAGGTAAAAGACCTCTTGGGGCAGACAAGAAAACCTGGAAACTCCCACTAGACACTGGCCCATCTAGACCAGGGAGGGCATTTCCAGCTGCAGACACCCCAAGGTAGCTTGGAACATCAGGAAGTATTTTGGAGAAATAGTATTACTTGGCTCTATGTTCTGATACTATCCCTGGGTCTCTGTGTGACCTTCATCTCATCCCTTTGCTGGACATCAGTTTCTTGTCTGTTCAGTGAAGGGACACAGGGTAGTGTTTCTCAAGCAGCACCATGGATGGAGCTTCTTAAGTATGCAGATTTCCTTACCCCATGTCACGGATTGCTGTCTTCCTCTAGATCCCTTAAAGCCCTATCATCTTGGCAGGTGTCTGATTAATAATAGATTAAACACTTCAGATCTGCTTACTTTGGGATCTGTGACATTAACTGCCTCTCGTGAAAGATATGGCTGAGATGAGAACAACAGATTGTGTCGTGTGTTGAACCGTGACCTCCAAAAATGAAGTCTCAGCCCGAGAGTGTGACCTGTTTGGATGTCACAGCTTGCCAAAGCTGCAGCCGGACCCAAAGGGGCTAATCTACAATCTTTAGGAAAAAGAAACCAAAAGCACCAAACAGGAATACGGTGATGGTTGCTCTTCTCTAGCCCTACTGCTTCCCTCTAGAAGAGAAGTGGTCGTCCATCTGTCCATCCAGCATTCATTAGGTCATAGGCTGGTTTTGTGCCGTAACATGTCTTACTCCATGCCAGTGATCATCAGGCAAAAGAGGATCCCAGTTTTCAGGACACTGATATTCTAGTGAGACCGTGAGTAGATAAATACAGCAATATGTACTAAGAAGACAGTGCAAAAGGCAGAATAGTCCAGGAGAGGACAGAGACAAGGAGGGAGGTCGGGGAAGTACTGCCTAGAAAGACTGAGTTCAGCTGAGACTCAGTGCTGGGAAGGAGCCCATTACGAGAAATGTGGGGGAAAGTGGGGTAAATGGGTAGGAAGAGTTTTCAGTGCAAAATCCTTGAAATAGAAGACAGTTTGGCACATTTTGGGTGCAGGAAGATGGCCAGTGTGATTTGGACCCAGTGAGAAAGGTAGCTATGTAGAGGATGAAGTTGGAGAAGTCAGCAAAGGACAAATCAATCCTATCATCCACTTCTTGTTAAGCATCTGGATTTTATTAAAAAGTCATGAGAGCTATAAGCAGTCAAATGAGGTGATCTTATTTGTGTATTAAGAAGAGGCGTAAATATCTCAGGTTCTTCCAGTGTGACCATGCTTGAAGGAAAGAGCTTTATATCTTTCTGCCTCTCCTGTCACTGCGGGCAAAGAGGCCATGGAACTAAACACAGTACTGAACTGCTGTGACAAGTGCTGTCTCACAGAAGTACCAGGAGGGGAAAGGGAGAGCAAGAAGCTGTTTGCTTGCCAAACTTGAACTGAGCTACTGTCTTAAGTCCCCAGGTCCCTGTGAAATGCATAAACTACCTTTGCTACGTCTAAAGGGTTATCTGTTCAGCCATCTTCAGGCAAAAACCTGTCATAAGACGTCTTTCCAAACTCATGGATCTTAGCTGCCACCCTATTAGTGTGTCAGCGGGCACAACATCAGAGGCACAGACATCCAGCTGAGGAACAGCAGATCCCAGGAAGCCTCTGAGAATACAGACTGCACAGGAAGCCAAGTTGCAGGGCGCAGTGCTCACCTCTTCCATTTTCCTCTCTCCCTGAATGCACCTTTCACCTCCTGACGTGATGTCATGGCCTGAATTAGCTCTTCTGCACCCGGCTCTCCTTCCTCTGGAAACTGGCACCAAAATGTTATATTCATAAGATACGCATCCTCTGTCAGAGTAGCATGTTACAAAGCGCATTGTCTTCTCACGCATTATCCCTTTGGATCCTCCTGCCCATGGTAACAGATGGGCTCCAGAGGTATTTTTAATCATCTCATCAACAGAGAAGCTTGGCCCTGGGGCAGTCAATTGGCCAAAGTCTCAAGGCTCACACTTGGCCTCAGTTTCCCAGGGCAGGAATCAGGATCATTCACGGAACCTGGGGGCCTCGGAGCGACATGAGTTTGTAGGCTCAAATTGGGTGAGATGGTGTGTGGGGACGTCGAACTGCATAGAAGTCCAAAGACACTCTCTAGAGACCCAAAGGAGGGGCTGTATGGACCAAGCACACTTGGTCAAGAACCAGTTATGTGAACTGAGGCCAGTGGGGGAGTTTATTTATCTATAAGGTATGAAAATTAATAACTTCTACTTTCAGTTGCTGTGAGGTTTGGTGAGAAAAATACATTTCTATGAATTAGAGCTGATGATGATGATGATGACAACGATGATGATGCAGATGATAGCGTAAGAACAGGCATCTTATCTAACACGTCCTTTCCATGTTCTGGGGCCTGTGCCTGCTACTCTTCATGTGAGCTTATGTCTAGTTCCATGGTGCCTGTTGCATGTTTGGCCCTCGGGATACACCTGATTTGTGGACTGTCAAGCTTTTTAATGTTGGAGATAATGTCCCAGGGCAGATAAAAAAAAAAAGCTCCTGAATGGAGATTTATTTTAGTTTTTGGAGGTAAAGGTAGGGGTATGGGAGAAGGAGGTGGATCCAGGAAAATCATAGAGCAATTCTTTCTATTCCACTGTTAAATGATTTCCATATCTGGTACAACATAGTCTATAGGTTAAAATATAAGCCCCTTTTATGTTGCAAATAATTCAGATATAATAGCCAAATGGATCCCATGGTGAACCCAGAACACTAGACCTGGTAGGAGCGTTGAGACTCACCACGTCTAAATCCTTGAGATGTGAAGAGAGATGTAAGGCTAAGGTATAGCAAGCTCAAGGTCAGACCCAGAGAAACCCTCAGTTGCCTTCCAAGCTATCTGAGTAGTATGACTGCTCCTCTAGTGACTCATCTAATGGTGAAAAGGTCACTTGTCTAAGTGGTCCTCAGTTTCTCTCTGTGCAAAGTGGGGGAGAAGGGCTGCATATATATCTCACATTTCTTACAGTCTCAAAATGCTCCAGCTACCATTTAAACTGGGATTACTGGTCCTCTTCTTCTTCTCCAAAGCCCCCATGAGCACCGAAGGCTCTGTGCAGAGTGTTGGCACGGGATTGGGGAGTCCTGGTGCCTGGTTTCACCTCTTCCATCACTGATTTCTGACCTTGAGGCAAACCAGCTAGGCACTTCATGGTCATCTCCTTAATTAGAACACTCCCACTCTACTTCTCTGTGTGTCTGAGCTAAATTAAAACAATAGGTGGGGAAGAATGCTTTGAAAGAAGTGGCAAAGAGCTATAGATACACCTCCACATATTATTACTAACCATTTGTTATTCATATTACCATCGTTGTCAGTATTATTTTCCACAACTCCTTCCCAGGTAATACGGGACCTCTGACTAATGAAGACCAGCTTCCACCTACATTAAAGAGGGATCCAGGGAAAGACTCTTTGGCTTGACTCTTGGTTATCATCTTTTCTCTGGTCATTTCTATTTCTCAGGGCCGATTAGCATGTTTGAGCCTGGTTGATGTTTCCTAGGCTAAAATCAGAGCGTAAGTTGGTACTACAGAGTAAAGAAACCAAACATACAACTAATCCAAACAAACAAACTCAAGGATATAATCTTTATTGATGTGGTTTTTAAAACCCTTTATGGCTGATTATATTATTTGTTCCACAGAAATTCCTGAGAAGGAGCCAGAGTTTTAGGGTAATGGATAACCACTGGTACTTACACATACACGATGCTTTATAGTTTACAAAATAGTAAATAATACAATCCAGTATTATCAAGTGCTGCATGGATCAGCACATTATACTAGACCTGACGCTCAACTGAATTAGCAGTTTCATTGTGGTACATCTTCTGTCTTATCTTACTCTCCCTATTTTTCTCTTCCTTATTGAAAAACACACACACTCCAGCTACCCTGGCTGTTCTCAAATTTCTTTATCAGTGCAAAATCTGTCCTCCCTTCTCCAGCTGTTCTATAGAGCTAGTATCTCCTCAGCCTTTAGATTTAGAGAAGGTCTTCATGAGTCCATTATGTAAACAAGTGCCCTCAAGTTATTTTTCCCTTAGCATCTTGATGGTTTTTGTCCCAAGAAGCTTTGACTTACAGCTGTTGTATTCATTTAGTTGTTTATTATTGTTTTCCTTCCTCACCCTCACAGAATTTAGGCTCATGAAGTCAGATACCTTATTCCTCTTATTCACCGTTGCACTTCCAGTGTTTGGAACAGCCTGCCACAAAGTGAGGAACACAATATATAATGAGTGAATAAATGACATTTGTGATGTGGGACTTGGGTCTTGAATCAGATGTTCTGACTTCTAATTTTCTGGTCTTTCTCTTGGGTCTACGTGATCTCCCACAACCCAAGCACTGGTACACTCACAACTCCATTTCTTGGTATGGAAATGGGCAAGACTCTCTTTTTCTCAAATGAAGCACAAACTCCAAATACAGTACCTCACATCGAGCACAGGAAGGGACAGTCTCTTCTATAAGCAGCTTCAGTGGTTGAGGATGTTGCTTCAGGAATATTTATCAGATTTTTTGCATCACTGAATTACAGTGCACAGGCTTGGTGCCCATCCCTGTGTTCCCTGGAAGCCCAGTGACTGCAGGGACACCTGATTTCTGTACCCAGGAATCTCTGCTGAAGCTGGGATTATCATGAATGGTAAAAACCAAAATAGGGTAGATACTGAATGCATCTATCAATGCACTCACTGTTCCTTTCTTTCTCATCCAGCCAACAAACATGCATTTATCTGTCTATCCACCCAATGCTTATGGAGAGCCCAGTATGTGTCAGGTACTCTAGCCAACTAATAGCAACCCCTTTAATACTTAAGAAGCTCAACTATATAAAGAAAAAAAGAATCATAGCCTAAATTACTTGGCTCTGAGTTGAAGCCAATGATGACAACCTAAATGAAACTCAAATTCCAAAAGACATCCAAGGGGTTATGATTATCTGGTGCCTTTTAACCGATGAAGGGCTAGGAGGAAGGAACTCTAACATAATTAAAGCCTGCACCTGCTCATTTGGGGCATCACCTGAAAGCAGCCTTCAGTTTTTTAAGCATTAATAAATCTCAAAAGAAAATTCAATACAAGGGGAAAATAGACATTTCTGTGATATAAGTTGTTCCAACAAATAATGCCCATCCCTGCCCAGGGATATAATTCAGGAAATTAAAATAGAAAACACTGTTGAAAAATGGTGTTGCAGACTGAAATACTATTTAAAGCAGAAGTACATATCCCAAAGCATCAGAACAACTACAAACCATCTCCAGACATTTGCTTAGACCATGGGCTTCACTTTACTTTTCCAGGACTACTGCCTCTCCCAGGAGATACAAAGCCAGCCTTCTCTTCCAGGCTTACCTGCCTTACAACCTCTTTCCCAAGCAGCATTTTCTAATGGCCATGGGGCACCTGTGTCTCTCTATTTTTCTAAATTCTCACAACTTGTATAAACTAAACTCTAAGGGTTCATATTTTCTGTCATATCTTTCATTTTTGTTCATTTAGTCCAAATTAATTTTGTTCAAAAGATGTCATGATCATCTTCTCTCGATTAACAATGGGCAAACTGAGGGTCCCAGAATTTTAATGGCATATCAAGGAGAGCTGTCCAGAAAGTGGCAGAAGTAGAAGTAGAAACTAGGCCTTCAGCATCTGAGCCCTGTCCTCTTGACAGCGTATTTGTTTCATAATCAATATGTCAGCCTTGGTGGAATTGGGAGTAGGAACTGGACCTCAGCATTGAGCATGACTCTTCCCCATGTTCATGGGAAGATGTGAAGATTTGCTGTACACCTGGGTACATATAGTCTCCTCCCCTTATCCCTTCTTCATCTCATCATCTATCTGATGGTCCTCATGCTCAGAGTGAATCCTAAACTCCATTCTAACACACACTGCATGGAACCAGCAAACCTCACGCCACTACAACTGCTTTGGAAAAAGTCAGGAAGGTATGGGCCCCATTCTGGGAGAGACCGCAAGTGACTCTGTCTTTCTTGGGTGAGCATCATAGCCCTGCTGAGACTCGGTGAGTCTGAGGAAGCCCCTCTTTAGGTCTCAATCCTTTATTTGTAGCACTCCACTTCAGAGGTGCTCTGTGGTCCCGCCCATCACGGAGGCATTTGGTGACTTTTCCCAGCTTTTAGGGCTTCTCACACTCACAAGGGACAAATTCCTGACATCTGAAGGGCTGAATTTTGGATCTGTTGAGTTCTTTATGCTCCAGGGGTCCCAGGTAACTAAACAGTCAGTGTACAAATTATTACTCCCTTCTCATAGAATCCAATCTCTGTTAGAGATCAAAAATCAGCCCCCAAAGGTAGGCAACTAACATTTAAGACCTGACCCGGGATTTCAGCATCCTTTTGCCTGTATATGGGAGGTGGGTTGGGGACAGCACTTCAGATAATTCTAATATGTTCTTAATCTTTCTGTTTTTAATCTCCCTCCCTCTCCCCTGCTCATAGAAATTGATTGCTAAACACTACTGAGCTGAGGAAGATGAGGCCCAAGAGAACAGCCAGAATTAAATGGAGTTTCCTTGTGATTTAGAAGCCCAAGATTGTCAGCTCTAATACGATGTGAATTCTCCACTTCATTTAAATCAATGTTTTATGCATCTGTCACTCTTTTAATCAGTCAGGCACTGAAGCATTCTCTGTGTGTGTTTCTGTCTCTCTCTGTTGATCACTGTTTCGGTCTTATACAGATAAAAATATCATGGTATCTCAAGTCCAAAAGGCATCTCAGAGATTGAGAAGGCCCAGCCCTAGGCTGGTGTCATGGGGAAACAGAAGCCAGGCAGAGGAAAGAGATTTGTTCAAGGTCATCCTCCTGGAAGAGTTACAGTTCACGTCTCCTCTCTTTCCCATCCTTATTGTATTTCTCTTCCGTTGCTTCTCCTTTGCTTTTCCTCAAATACCATCTTATATTTACTATAATTGCTTACCCTTTTATTGAAGAAATAGGTCATCTATTACCCACTTCAGGCTTTCCCATTACAACAGCATAATGACATTTTAATTAATCAGAGACCAGGCCACAGGTCTTATATGGAATTATTTCTCTGGTTTGCTTGAAGGAGAAATAGACAATCCCTTCCCTACCTCCTGTTTTTCACGAATTAGCTTGAAAAATTAAGATTCTTAGTATTAAAGTTGAAAAGAGGTTTACATTTAGTCTATTATTCTGGAAAAAAAATGTCAAAAGAAACGAAAACCTGCTTACTTCTCTGGACATCTAAATTCAGTTACTGCCCACGGAACATTTTTAAATAACACAGCAGAGTGTTTATTATTGTTGTTGTTAATAATAACAGAGACAACCATAAACTCAAATTTATAGAAGTCAAGTTTACCAGGGCTTTAGGATAAACAGTCTTCCTCTCTCCACCCTATAACCATGTCAAGCAGATATTATTATATATGTATTTTTGGGAGGGTAATGGGGATTGAACTCAGGTCCTTGCACTTGCAAGGCAGGTGGCGGAACCACTGAGCTCAATCTCCAACCCAAATGGGTATTATGATAATACTGAGTTTCTTGCTCATTAGATCACTCTAAATCAAAGCTACTAGGTTACTAGATTACTGCTACTAGATGACTAAAGCTACTAGATTACCAGATTACTAGAACTCAACTTGAAGTCTCCTTTTTCCAAACTCTGGGAACTTAATCATCTCTGTGTTAGCTCCCTGCCCATCACTTTTTCTTGAATGTTTTTATTTTAAGGCATCTTGCCTCTTGGGTCCTAAAAGGAAGGATCTGGGTTTCAGATCCCACACTAGTGAGGTGAATTTCTTTTTCCTTAATCCTCTAATTTGTCCTTGGGTGCTTCTTTTATGGACTCACAGAAGGTTGGCCTTGGACAGAACTTTATTTACTCTTGCTAGCTCCTTGCCCAGGCTCTCAGCGCACTTGTCCCTAGTCAGAGCAGTAGCATTAGGGGGGACAGTAATGGCAATTTCATGGTCACATGGCTTCCCTGTCTGTTTTCCCTATTATTCTTGGAGTATCTTGAGTGCAGAAAGCGCATCATATTCACCTTTATATTTTTGGTGCTTGAGAAAGCCTGGCACTTTGGAGGCCCTCAAAATGTGTTCATGAAATGAATAAAGGCTTCAGATCAACAATCTCAGTTGGCACGATGGATGACTTCAGTAAAGACTCATGGCCAGCTGACAGCAGAACTGCAACTAGCTCTGTCCTCTATCCTCTGGGTGTCTTGCCATGCATGAGGGTGATGATGATGTTACTACCAATCCTAATGACTTTCAGAGTGTTTCACATGTTGACTATATGCCAGGGACCATGCTAAATGCTTTCTGGGCATCATCCTTTTAATCCTCTCAAAATTGTGGGAATCAAATTGTATTTTCACCCCCTCTTAGCAAACAAGAAAATGGACATGGTATTGGAGTACAAGAAATTAGCTTCAGATTTCTCTTCACCTTGCAAATGTCCTACTAGCAGGTCCCTGCCCCCAACATGTAAAAGAAAAGCTAGTACTGAAACACTGTCCAGAAAGGCTTTTTCCTGTCTGAATAAGGCACACACATTTTTGGGGCCCTCAACAATGCTTGCCCTGGACCAGAAAGTACGGAAGAGGAGCTGTGCTCATTAGCTGCTAACTTTAGCCCTCGATGTCTCCTTTATCTGAGCTGTCATTCAGTGTGGCCTGATTTTTCCCAGGCCCCTTGTGAGCATCTCCTGCTGATGCTTATTTGTTTATCTGAAAGGCCAGAGTCTCTGGGATGGGCTCATTAAGAAGACATCTCCTTTCACAAGGACTGGGGAGAAAGGCAAGAACACAATATTTTCTAGATGCCTCCCTCTTCCCATGCCAACACCACAAAAGAAGGCACTCGGCCTACAGCAAGCCAAATCCAAAGTCTGCACAAAATGTGCTCTGCTGGAGCCTAGCTTTGAAGACAAAGAAATATCCTCTTCAGAGCCCTGCCCACCCTCTCAGCTCCACTGTGTAATCTTTGCCCAGGCTTTGGATCTCACAATGCTCCTCCTTACTTGGATTTAATCAGTACCACAAAACCATGTAATCAGGGAAATATAACCATCTTCATTTCTGGCCTGGAAGACTGTAGAGATGCCTGAGAATGGGCATATCAATGTCCCAGTCCTTGTACGAGCCTCTCCTCGGTCTCACCTTCCTGGCAGACTGCTACCATCACCTGCAGCATTCCTCCAAGCTGAACTTGGCTGGTGCCTCAGCATCTCTCTTACCAAAGCCCTCTGAGCAGAAGGCAAAACTTATCTAAAGAGAGAAGGAACTTTCTCATTCAGGATAAAAGGCATGGAAGGCAGTAAAAGACACCTACTTGCAGTGGATTGACTTCTGCCAATCCTGCCACTATGCTGTCTCAGTGGCTTTTTCAGGGTCATCTCGTAGGAGCAGATACTACACCATAGACATATTTTCAATTTCCAGAGAGTGGGGCCTGGGTCATTTGCTGATCTGCTGGGTGTTCTTTATGCTGAGCCGTATCTGTGCTGTTGAGTCGACAAGTGGACCCCAAGATTGTGAATACACTTGAAATTTCAGAAAGAATTCATAGGCAGCAATGAGGGTTAAGAAATACACATGATGTAACTGTTCCCTGGACAAAATGCATGAAGCAAACACTAAGCCATTTTGAGTGTTTCTGGGTGTCTGCTGGAAACCATCGAAGGTCGACAAGTTATTAGAAGTACAACTCTAAAGTGAGTTACTTTCTTACCTACAGTGGAAACTTTTGTAATTTTTCCACCAACTTTTCTTTGGCAGCTTCAAATAGAAGGAGAAAGACCACAAGGAGGGCTTCTGGGAACCCAGACTATAGCACCAAGCTGCTCATGGGGAGCAAAATGTTAAAAGATTGTTTTATCTTGAAAATTTATATGAGTTTAGGCTCTACTCCAAAGTGCAGCAATGTTTGCTTTAAGGAAATACGTCTCCTGCTAAACTTTTAGGTCAATTTTATAGATTCAGGAGAAGTACTGTGTTTATCCAGGTTACCCCTCATTCATCCTGAGAATGCACGTGAATTTAGGGCTTTATGTCTTTCTCAGCCACAAGTCATCAAAGTGTGGCACGTGAGTCAGACTCAGCCCACTATTTGGTGTGGTTTTAACTTTTTTAAATGGTTTAAAAAATTATAAGGCTATGCAGTAAGACATGAAAATGGGATTCAATTTGAGTTTTCATGATCAGCAATGGAGTTTCCTTGAATGTATTTTATATATTATTTATGGGTACTTGCAAGCTATAATGACATAGTTAGGTGATTGTAACAGAGACAAAGTTAAAAATCTCTCCTTTGCTTTGGCCTTTTACTGACTATGCCCTGAGTACACAGACATCTCTCTTTCTTGGAAGAAGGCACTGTGTAATCTGCTCTCCAATGGGGTCATCTTTCCCCATGAAAACATTTTTGGTTGTCACAGGTTGGCAGGAGGTTGCCATTCACATCTTACAGTGAGTAGAGGGCAGGGATACTGGTGAGCACTCTTCAGTGCTGGGACAGGCCCTCACAATAGAGACTCATCCCGTGAACAATGTGAGTAATTCTGAGGTTAAAACACTCATGTAAAACATCTTGAGTAAGAGCTGGTCCTTCCTCCCATCCACCCATCCCATCCATTCTTTCTTTCTTCATCTCACTTAAACACAAATGGACTCTTGATATTAATAAGTCTAAAACTGTTACTCATGTGGGATGGACAAGATGCTCTAGATATTAATGAAAAATGAGGAAGACTTCTCTTTCTACTTGACTTTAGGGATTATTAGTACATAATTAAGTAGTTTTTATGAACCATTTATTATATGCTAGGTATTAAGTTAGGTTTTGTAGTCATTGTTTGTGTTCACTTCAACCTTTTGAAGGTGTCACAGGCTATTATTATGAAGTTCATTTTACAGATGAGAAACAGGCTCAGGAAAGGTAAATTGTCCAAAGCTCCATAGTTCCAGAGAAGTGATCATCGCTTAGTCGTCTGTTGCTGGAAATTTATCTGTGTGCAGTATACCATGAGCTTCCTAGAATACCCAGTGGCTCCTTATTTTTCCCATTTTATATGGACAAGAGAATTCAGTGTGTTCATCCTGCAGCCAGAAAACAGCTGCCATCCCTGAAGGCTTGCCTTTAAGACACTTGGCGGTGTCTTTATCATGAAACAGATTTGTTTATAAGTTCAAATGGGTTGGGCCATTTTGAGGTGGGTAAGCTAGAAAAACCCTCTGATAAGAGTGTGAGCTGGGTGCTGGAGACACCTCTACAGGACAGTCAAGAGCCCACTGACTTGCTGAGACGTACAAGTCAATTTAACCTCTGAGCAGCTTTCTTTTTTCTCTTCTTGATGTAACCAGAATTCAACAACCACTGGTAAAGAGATAATGTTAGAGAAAAAGTAGATAAGTATTTGTTAGAATTCAGATCCCAGGTATCCCCCAAAGGTCCACATGGTAAAGGATTGCCCCCCACAGAGGTGCTGTTAGGAAGTGGAGCCCAGTGGGAAGTGTTGGGGTTACTGGAGCTGTGCCTTAAAGGACCCAGTCCCTTCCTCTTTCTAGCCTTGCTTTCTGGCCTGGAGGTTTTGCTCTGCTGCTTTCTCCCACTATGATGTGCTGTTTTGCCACAGGCCTGAGCACCAACAAGGCTAAAGGATCATGGACTGGGACCCTCAAAGTTGTAAGCCAAAATCACCCCAGTAAGATGATTTTTCCAGGTATTTGTGGTAGTGATTAATAGTACTGGACTGTTAGTAGGTGACTAACAGTATTGGAAGCAATAAAACTCTGTGGCAGAGGCTGTGCTCTCAATTTTCACAAAGCCACCTTATCCTTTGGTGACAGATGTGGGCTTAAGGGATATATTATCTGAGTTTGAATCTCCACTTTGCCACTTTTTATCAACCAGTGAGGCTGCCCTGAGATTATTAACCAAATATTAGCCCAAGAGTCACAAGACCTAAAGTCTAGTTATAGCCCTGTGACTCTTTTGTGAATGTGGGTGAGGTAGATATCTATCCTGGGCTTCTGTTTCTCCAATTCTAAATAAGAACAATGGCCTCTTCTCTCTCTGCCCCCCTGAGGTATATGATGAGGTTCAAAGGGCTAACATATAACATGTAAAAAGTTGTGAGTAACAATGCCTGCACTCAAGAATATTTGCACTTTAATGCCCAGGAATAGGAAAGCTAAGCCATATTTAAAAACAAAACTAAAGGGTCAGATGGCACAGACTCCTCTGGTGCTCCATGCCTGAGTGCCCATAGAATACAGTGGCTCTTAAGGATTCACAGCTTTTTTTTGGCCTGAAATTCGGGACGGCATCCAATGCCAACTACCCAGCTGATTGGGGAAGCAGCCTACCCATAGCTGGATTCATAAACTATGCCATTTACATAATTGCTGAGCTGTCGCACAGGCCCTTTGAAGAAATGAATTAACAGGAAGGATGTGCTTGTGAATGTGAGCATTACTCCACAGTACCATCAGTTTCAGAAGCAAAATATCAGGTGCTAGCTAGAAAGGAAGGGATTCATCTCCACGAATGAACAATCTGGTTGTGATGAGCTGTGCTTGCACCTGAAATTATAATTCTGTAAAACAAAATGCTGGTTCAAGCAACAGGTACAATCAGGACATGGGGAGGGAACGAAGTAGGTGTGACATTCAGGGTGATAGTAGGAATTCAGTGGAGCCTTGGGGGTAGTGGAGGGAGGGGGAAAGGCATCTCAGGCTGTGAACAAAGGTTTGGACACAAAAACATACACAGGGCGTATTCTCTGGGAGAAGACCTTTGGGAATTAAATACCTCCTTCCAGAGTCACAGATGGGAATGTGGATTTTGCTTTGAAGGTAAGAAAAAAGCCAAAGAAGGTTTGAGAGTCAGAGAGCTTTAGGCAAATGGAAGAGCCTGGAGGAGGAGGTGTGATCAATTTTCTTAAGGTTTTAATAGTCCAGGCACAGATCCGTGATAGTCTAGAAAAGTGTTGTTTTTAGAAATGGAAAAGAAATGATCAGTGAAGTTATTGGTGAGGTCTCCTTACAGACTTTTGCGAGTAAAGACTTAAAATGGTAACCAAAGGAAAAAAGGAACAAAGATGGTACTATAACAAGATCTTAATGATGACAACATCAGAACTCTTTTCACCTCTAGAAGTCCCTCCAAGACCATCTGAATCACTCAACTGTATCTGATAATATTCTGATAAACTAGATCAGTGTTTCTTAAACTTGAACATGAGCATGAACTGTGTGAGGGCTTGGTGGAAAGGGCAATCTTAATTCACTGGGTTTGAGGTGAGGCCTGGGATTCTGCCTTTCTAACACATTCCTAGGTGATATTGCTTCTGTGGGAGTCTAGCATTAGTCCTAGCCCTGTCACTGCCTGATTGTGCATCCCTGAGCAAAATGAGTACAAAAATAAGCGTAGGAAACAAATTCCCGCTTGATGCCTAATTTTTTTTTTAATATTTCTTTTAGCCAGGTTCTTACGATGTAGTTCAGACCGACCTTGAACTCAATATTCAGCTCAGGCTGGCCTCAAAAGCATGGCGATCCTCCTACCTCAGCCTCCTGAGCGTTGGGATTGCAGGTGTGCACTACCACACCCGGCTTGACTCCTAAATTTGAGAGGATCTGTTCATTTCCAACTCTCTAGCTTCCAATTATGCTTGGAATTAATTCCAAATTCCTTTACTGTCCGCTAGGTCCTTCGTTGTCTGACATACACGTGCCTCTCTGGTTTCATCCCTGAACAATTGGCCCTTTACTGTACTCCAGTCAGCTATCCTGGTTTCTGTTTTTTAAACACGTGAAGCATATCCTCACCTTGCTGTTGCCCTTTGTTTCTTATCTGTCTCAAATGCTTCCTACTGGGTGGACTTTCCCAGGGCTGCCTCGAAAGATGCTTTCTCTGCTCAGAGCTGCCTTCAACCATCAACTCCCAGGCATTCTCGCTTAGGACGGTTTTGGTCTCAGGGGAACATTTGGCAATGGCTGAAGATATTTTTACAGCTGCAGCCCGGGAGGGAAGTTATGTTGCCATGTAGCAGGTAGAGGTCAGGAACGCCGATAAGTACCCTACGGTACATAGGAAAGGCACCAACAACAGAGAAATATCTGGCCTGAAGTTCCGGTAGTGTCGTTCTCCCCAAATCCACTTCCCCTACCTTAGACATTTGCCTCTTAAACACATTTCTACTTCATCAACTCATCTCCTTCTTTTTCTTAAAATGTATTTGCCATGGCCTAACATTCTTTGATACATTTATTTAGTTGCCATCTTTCTTTCTTTAACAGAATATTCATTTCATGACAGCAAAAACATTATTCCATCTTATTCACTGCTGGATCCCCAGTATCCACAGACGTTCCAAACGTATAATAGGCAGTGAAGGAATCAGGGACTAAATACAGAAGCATCTATCGAATGTAAAATGAAAGAAATTAATCTGCTAAACAACCAAAGAAGATCAAATTTAAAGCCTGTACTGCAAATGATACCATCAAAAACATTATAAAGACCACCCACAGATTAAGAAAATGCAAAAATATATCTCATAAGGGACTGGTACAGCATACATAATGGATCCTTAAAATTCAACCATAGAAAGACCAAAATGGGCAAGCAATTTGCACCCATTTATCCAGTGTAGGCAAACAAAAAGTTATTTTTAAAAATGCTCAGCTCTATCAGTCGTTAGAAAAATGCAAATCCAAATCACACTGAAATGCCAGTTTATAACTATTGCAATGGTTAGAGGGGAAAAAAACAGACAATGGCATGTGTCAGTGAGGATGTGGAGAAAATGAAACCCTGTCAGTTTCTTGTGGGGACATAAAATGGTGCGACCACGTTGAAAACCAACTTGGTAGTTCTTCAGAAAGTTAAACATAGAGTTAATGTGTGGCAGCAAACCCGCTGCGAGGTACATGCACAATACTGAAAGATTGTACGTGACAATTTGTTCAAGAATACCTATGACAGCACTAGTTGTAATAGGTATAAAAGATGGAAGCAATTCAGACGTTTGGCAACTGCTGAGTGGATAAACAAAATATGGTATATCCACACGATGGGACGCGATTTGGTCGTGTAAGAAGAACAAGATACAGACACGTGTCGCACCATGAACGCATCTTGAAAACTTGCAAAGGAAAAAGCCGGTCGCCAAAAGACAACACACGGTGTGACAACATCGCATCTAGAACAGGTAACCGTGTGGGGACAGAAGGTAGAGAAGCGTTTGATGGAGTCGGACAGAGTGAATGGTGGGAGGGACAGGGGGCAAATGCAGATCGGGCTTCATTTGGCGGAGAGAGAAATATTCTTCAATTAGATTATGGCCTGAGCATGTATATCGGATAGACTGAAAGGCATTGTGTGGAGCTCTTTAAATGGATGAATGATACAGCATGTGACAAATATGTGTATATCTTGGATAGACTGAAAGGCATTGTGTGGAGCTCTTTAAATGGATGAATGATACAGCATGTGACAAATCTCATTAAAGCTTTTAAAAGAAAAACGGGAACTATGGAAATTGAGAGCATTTTTATTTTTATTTAAAAGGAATGCTTTGGCTACTGTACTTTTTTTGAAGAGATGACATTTGCTTAGAAATATAGATCTATTGAAGTATTTTTTCTTCGTTAAGGTGGTTTTTGATTGTGGATGGCTTTGGAAGAATAATGATAGGGAGATCAAAGGTAAGCTTGGCAGAAAAAAAAAAAATGTCAGTTACGGCTGGGGATTTGATTCAGTGCCTGCCTTGCCTGAGTTCAATCCCCAGTACCAGAAAAAAAAAAAAAAAAAAAAGTTGGATGATGTGTAAAATAGGAATACTTGAATCAGTCATTCAAAATGCTTTCTGAGGGCTGGGGATTTAGCTCAGTGGTGCCACTGCCTGCCTCACAATCACAAAGACCCAAGTTCAATCTCTGGTGCCCCCCAAAAAAGAAGGCTTTCTGATATGACCACAGGACTACCACAGATGTGCCCCTGAAACTATGTCTGAGAATGAACAATAACCTGACATCTGTGTGAGTGTGTGTGTGTGTGTGTGTGTGCATGCACTATAGAGTGAACCCGGGACTTCATGTATGCTAAGCATGTGCTCCACCACCTGTAAGATCTAAGTCTCAGTTCTTTTGGGCAGTGGCCTGGGAGCTGGCGGAAGTGCTGTCATCTAGAGCTAAGTGGAACCATTTTTAGAGATAAGTTTCCTTCCTGAAGTTAAGTTTTTAGAATTGTAGTTCTTTGTCCTAGTAAATGCCCGTTAATCACCCATTAAGGTTGCCTTTGTGATTATAGCCCATTAATAGTTTGTAGTTAAGCCTACTTCCTCTTTCGTTTGTGATTTTTGGCTTTAAAAGTCTGATGCTTGCCTACAATAAATGTCGCCTTGATCAGACTCCTGTCTTGGCATCCTTCTTTCTCTCCTGGCCCCATCTCCACCCGATGCTCTTTCAGGTTTGAGACACTGCTGGACAGTGCTCAGCATCACCGGCTCGCGACAAGTTCCTCTCCACAGAGCATGAACAGCCCAAAAGGCCTCCACAATGCTGGGTCCTAAAACCCAGTGAGGCTCTGGGAGCTCAATGGAGGAACGAAAAATCCAGGAAGGAACACAGCAGGCTAGATGGTAAACAGATCTTTATTAGTCTGGCCAGAGGACACTCCCAGAGCCAGGTAGCTCAGAGAGGCAACTGCTCAGGGGCTGAGGTCCTTTTTGTAGGGCTTTTCTAAACAAAAAAGTTCAAACATAGGTCAGGGCATTCACAGAACTACCACAGGACCAAACACACTGCTTATCTTATGCAGGAAATGTTCTGTGGTCTCCTTTTGTCATACCATTCGCCCCTGGGCGGGCTGTGAGCCAAGTTAACAATTAGCATATGAAGAAGCACAGTCTCTGGCCTATTAGCATGGAAGTCATTTTAGCTTATTCAAGTCTTACACAGGGGAGGGGGATATGATTTCGCATCCTTGAAGGTAAACCTTCTCACAGTGGTTTACACACGGGCAACTGAGAACTTTATGCTTTGGAAGGTAAGATTATGAAAATGGTCATACTGGGTTTATTGAGTTGTTGTGAGAATCCAGTGAGATTAGTGTTACAGAAATGTTTGGGCCAAGAAGATGCTCAGGGAATGTTAGCTTGACGGTAATGTTAAACCTAGAATGAAGAAGGGTATCTGTTGGATGATTTATCATTAAATGACAATGTTCTGATATTCATTTTCACACAAATACACAGATTTGTCAAAGTGGAAGGAAGGGAGGGTGCTACAGTGTTTTAATATGCTATTTTTATGAAGCAGTGTTGGAGAAATGTGGCTGTTTTTGGACCTTTGGCTCCTTCTCTCTGTCTCTCTCTCTCTCTGTCTCTCTCTCTGTCTCTCTCTCTCTCTCTCTCAACCAAATACCTTCTGTTGCTGATACAGCTTTCCAAGAGGAATTGTAATGCCACGGTCTGGCTGTACTTTCAGCTCTGCTCACCCTTCCCAGGGAAAGCCCAGGTTGCAGGTATGATAGGCTGGTGTCAGCGCTGACAGTTCCAGTGAAGCCCCCGGAAGAACAAATGGGTTCTCAGATGATTTCAACCTCCAGTTTTCAAGTCTTCCCAACTAAGATCGGAGACCCTCGGTCAGAGGAAGGCCGTCCCCTCTGTGCTCTATATGAATTCTTGGCCCACAGAACCATAAGAGACGTAGATAATTGATATTGTAAACCACTAAGTTTTGGAGTAATTTATCAGCCATAACTAATGCACACAATCTGCTCATTTCAGACCTCCAATTCTTTGTCTCTGTTCTGCGATGGCAAATACAAAGAAAAACAAATTCTCAGAATTTGGCTTCCAGCCAGATTTCCTGACAAGGCAAACCACACAGTCTGAAGACCCCAGGGTCCAGTCATTGTGATTGAATGTATGGAAATGTTGCTGTTAAACTGCAGCCACAGTTGTTTTTAGCACTTAGGATTCAGATGTTGTATAGATGCCGTGAACCAAATCACCTTTGAAATATCGGCAGGGCTGAGATGCCAGACCCCTCTAACCCAAGGCTGATGAATTTTGCATAGGTCACACTTTGACCTTGGCGCCACCTTGAAGCTGTCCTCATTGACAAAGTGCAACAAAACAGCCCGTCAATTTAATTGTTCAACTCTCATTAGCAATGTAAATCAATATCTGTAAAAGCGATGGAATGGGGCCCTCTTCAAATATTAAATCTCAATAATTAACACTGTCCTCAACAAGGCTATTTTTAATTTACTGCATCCCCCCCACCCCCCTGCAAATCAAGAAACTAAGGGAAAAAGACCAATTTGAGATGAAAGATTCTTTTTGAAATCCGAGCGTTTGTTCCTGCTGAAGGGGAGAAGGAGGACAGAAAGGGGGTGTTTGACAATGGACTTCTTTGATACCCTGCTCTTTCTTTAAGATTGACTGACTGTACGTTCCAGAGAAAAGAGAACTTTTTGATCTGCTCCACGACTAATAGAAGACATATTGGATGGAAAGAGGAGACTGGCAGCAGGAGGTGGAAGCAGCAGAGAACAATGAGAAGCTAGAGTTTTGTGCTATTTCATCCCCCCCAAAACAAAACTACTCAAGGCCTCTGAGCTGCAGACTAATCTAAATTCCTCCTCCTACTTCCCCTCCCTCACCTTCCTTTCTGTATGCAAAAGAAGGTCTCCCAAGGGGAAAGAAAATAAAAAGTCAAAGAGAGGATGGAGAACAGCAAAAACAACTGCTGCCTCTGAATGGCTGGAGAACAAAGCCATCATCCCTTTCTGGGCTCTGAAGACTTGTTCTCCTTTGTCTCTGGTCAGAATCGGAGCATGAGGCTCTTGGGTTAGAAAGGCAACACTCAGAGGGTGCAAAGCCGAATGCATAGCCCCACTTTTAGGAATAAAGAAGAAGGAAAGAGCAAGTAGGATTCCAAGCAATTCAACTCTGTGTACTTTTGTGAAAGGCTTTTTTATCATCGGTTGCCGAGACAGGGTCTTGCTGTGCGCAGTCCAAGCTGGCCTGGAACTTGTGAGGACTTTTCTGCCTCAGCTTTCTAAGTGCAGGCGTGACAGGTGTGCACCACCATCCTTGGATAAAGCACACTTTTGATGAAGTGTAGTTGGAGAGGTGTGTGAATCATGAAATGGGAGAGATGAAAAGCCCTGAGTTCAAATCCCAGGGGCGTGTATCACTGACCCTGAGGGCTGGGATTGCTTCATTATACGGCTCCTCTCAGCTGCCACAGAAGCCAAACGGTAACTAGAGTAAGTCCTCATGCACCCAGTGGGTCAGCATGCATGCCCTGGTTGGGTATGCACAAATCAGGCAACTCACTCCAGTAGCTCACAAATCAAAATAGTTCCCTCATACCATCACAAGGCTTTGTTCTGAGAATTCCGTGCCCTTCAAACACATTCATGGATTGCACATTAATAGAGCAAAGTAAGGGGCTGTTAGGCTGTTCAGGACACGTCTGGCAAAACCTGTTAAGTCTGGGCATTCCATGAAGTACGTACAGGATGCAGATTTGTTCTGGTCAAAGCCAAAATAGGTCATGCCGTTGGGCGCAGTGCTGTGTCAGGTCAGGCTTGTTATTAAGTGCTTCCTCTAAGGTCTTGTGTCCTCCAACTTCCTCACATGTTCCCAGCCCTGATGGGTAATAAGTGGCCTGCCAAACCTTCCTGGGGCCATAGCTCTATTCCTGTCACTCCCCGGCTCAAAAATATTCCTTAGTTCCCTTCTTCCTATATTCAACTTGGTTTTCAAAACTTTCATCCCAAGGCATGTTTGTCATACCATATCAGTGAGCCAAAATGATATATTTACCACTTGTCATTACTTGTGTCCTGCTCACTCCCTCCCCACCTCTTGTACTGGAGATCGAATTCAGGACCTTGTGCTTGAGAGGCAGGCACTGGCACCATTAAGCTAAACCTCCGCCCGGTCTCTTTGCTTTCATCCTCTTGTTTCTTCTATTCAGTACCACTTCGATTCCAGCCCTGCTCAACGCAGACATTTCATATTCTCCTCCAGTTGTCCTCAAACAACCCTCTAGCATCCTCCTGATAAAAGTGACTGCCCTCTCCTTCCAACCACCATGGCTGTCTCTCTACCCTTCTCTGCAAATAATGATGGTGATGATAAAAAGAAAATCATAGCTGCTAGCCTATATTGAGATTTAGTGTAATAGGCATCCATGATAATAAACACTTTAGTTCTTGTGATAATAGCAAGGTAATGTCTTAATCCCATTTCACAGAGGAAACTGGGGTGTAATAAAGTTAAGAAGTGACCTTAAGCCCCTCCTTGTTTCCCGGCAGTTGTATAGCTGGGCTTCAGCCTCACAGACACTGAGTTATAGGCCAGGCTGTACTAGATGTCAGTTTCTTGACCCTGGGGAGGTAACTGACTCAGTGTCATCCTGTTTTCTTATCTATAAAATGTGGATAGTATTTTGTTTGTTGTCATAATACTGTGAGGTAACAGATATGCAGCTCTGAGAAAGATGCTGGGCCCAGAGAAGGTATGGGAGAGACAGCCATTGTCATGACTCACAATTTAGAAAAGCTGCTTAGTGTCTAAGATCTGATGTTTTGGTAGAATCTCGATCCCTTACCCATTTAGTAAATGCCAGCTGAATAAATCAAGGCCATTGGAGGAGTCCTTTAGTGCTCTGGGCTGTCCTGTGCGGCGTGAAGAAACCTATGCCATGAGAATGAAGTCGTTATGTAAATGTAGTGTCCTTACCCCAGCTCCCACCACAGCCATTCTGGCTCCTTGCTCTCAGACCTACCTTTGTACTTTGCTGGAGAAGGTACAGCCTGAAACGTGGCCTTATTACTCTGTCCTTTACCTTCAGACAGGTATTTATTGTTCTCCTTCACTGGCTTAAGTACTGTCACAGGGCTTCTTCAAAACTCCACTTAGGATTGCAAAATTTCCCAGCTAGAAAACTTCTGAAACAAACGTCTACATGAAATCTTCCAAAAGCACCTGCCCGTTTAGGGGAGAGGAAAGCCCCCAGAAGCTGCTGCAGGGTGTAGCAGAGAACCCAGTGTCAACCAGCTTCTCAGATACTACCCACTCATCCTGGGTGGGCAAGGATTAGTCCCCGAGAGATTACCTAGGAGGAAGCCATACATTGGAGACCTCAGTTCACGCTCTAGACCACAGAGCTCTATCAGGCAGTGATGACACCATTAAAAAAATCATTGTGAGCTTTTAACTCCAATAGTCTAGCAGAGCTCATGTCACACTGTCTGTACATCCTTTATTTCACAACCACACAGTAAAGTCTGGCAGTGCAGAGAGGCAGGAAGTGTCAATAACATGGACTCTGGAGCCAAATTGCTGTGGGTTTTTCCCAGCTTTGCCATTTCCTGGTTATGTGAACTTGAACAAAAAGCATTTAAGTCCTGTGCCTTGGTTTCCTCAGCTCCAAAATGAGGATGGTAGTTGTCTCTATTTCGCAGGGCTGTGTGCAGACAAATGCACTGAGTACATTAGAACGGTGTGGTCACAGAGTTTGACTAGATACTGATCCGTGATTATTAGTACCTTATCAATATTAGTATTGCACAAAGGTTTATGGAAGCTACATGTCAAGCACCAGCCATATACATGTGAATGAACCCAAGCCTCTGCCTTCATGGCATTTACAGGCTTGGGAGACAGGTGGGCATTAATTATTTGTACATAGTAATGTTACTTTTCACCACGATAGTGCTGAGAGCAGAGGAAATGACACTGTGAGAAGGCACAGCAGAGGCAGTGAGGGCTTCCTCGAGGAAGTGCTGTAGGGACTGAGAGCAGAGCCGTGAGTAAGCCCGGACAGGTGGTGGTTGTGCTTGGGAGTCGTAGCCTTCCCTCGGCATAAAGTAGACTTTTTCAGCCGAAGGCCCAATAGAGGTCAATGGGTAATTGTCAGAACAACTGAAAACAGATGGGCATGGTGAGTGTGCAAAGAACAGGGAGGATATAGCGGTGGGAAGGCAGACAAAGCCCAGACTGTTTTCAGCCGTATTTTGTGAAGCTTTGGGTCTTCATCTTCCAAACATTAGAAAACTGCTCAGTGTTTGAAGCAAGGAAGGTTGAAGGGATTTGCCCAAGTGTTTGCTTCTGTTAGCAAAACCAGGACTGGAAATCTAGTGCCCTGTTCTAGTTTGCCGTAATTTGATAAATATCACCCCTGACATGCCTCCTCCCTGGTAGAGACGAAGAAGTAAATGATGAGCAACAATGAGAGTAAGTGGCGAGAGAGCACTGCAGGAAACAGGGCAGCCTGAGTGATGGGTCCTTGTAGAGGCAGTGATCAGGACTGAGCCAGAGCTCCAGTGGAGAGGAAGCTTGTATTGCGTTGCCTGGGAAACACAGCATGGAGAAATGGAGCTCAGCCATCACACTGGTAACCAAGAGGGCTGACAAAGATCCCGGAAAGAGGAGGAAGACTGGCAAAGTCACACAGTGAAATACTACACTATGGTGGTAAAGCAGCTCAATCCTAATACAGCAGCTGTTTACTAAGCCAGGGTACCTCTCAGTTTGCAAAGTTAAGCCAGTGAGCCTGAGGGACCCAGCACAAATCAGAGGAAGCAGCAACAAGATCAGTGAGTCTTAACCTTTTGTGAGGCTTGGGCCATTTTGGGAATCCGATAAAACTATCATTCTAGAAAAAATGCCCATGTATACAGAACACGATGGATCTACATAAACTCAGTCCCTACAGTACTCACCCAAGAGAAATGTAAGAGTATGTTCACAGAAAATCTATACATGAATATTTGTAACAGCTTCATTCATAATTGCCCCAAATTGAATACAACCGAGATGTCCATCAGCTGGTGGGAGAGGTTAAACACATTATGGTTCCTCTGCACAATGGAATATTTACTCAGCAGTAAAAAGAAACAAAATGCTAATACACATCATGAGTGGATTTCAAAAGGAATCTAGATGAAACAAGTTGTATTTAAAATGCTATCTCCTTCACTTATATAACATTCTGGAAAAGGCAAAATTAGAGAAAAAGAAAACAAATCTCTGGTTGTTAGAAGCTGGGATTGGAACAAGGGAATTTCTTGTAAAGGTGCATGATTTTGACCTAATTAAAATACTCTGTCTTGATTATGTTGGTAGTTACATGATTATAGTCCAAAATTCATATACTGACTATTAAGAGTCAATCTTATTGTATGTAAATTATACTAAAATAAGTAAAATGTAGAGACATTCTGTAGAGGGTTACTGAGAGTACATGGACCAATGTTCAGACTTCGCATAAAGACTTCGCTCTAGGCTTAGCTAAGTTTTTTTTTTTTTGTACCAGGATTCGAACTTGGATCCTTTGCACTTGCTAGGCAGATGGCAGAACCATGGAGCTAAATCCTGGCCCTAGAATTAAATAAGCTTTAAAGCAAAAGAACCTCCCAGAACATCTAGACCACACTTCTTATTTCAAAAATAGAAAAACTGGAGACCAAGACAATACACACTGTCTCCAAGATCACATCTCTTACTAAAGTGATGTCCGTTCTTGGCAACAAATACTAGTTGCACACCTGTTGCGTTCTAGATACTACTGTTGGCATTGAAGGCATCTGAGCTTAAAGAATAAAGACTTACTGCCTTGGACATCTGGAATTTCAACTCTAAGTTTTGTCTCCATAGTGTGTTCCCAATAGATTACAAAGGCTCCAGGAAGTGTTTAGTTCGTGGATCTTGTGTGAACACTGGACTGGGAGCGAGGAGAACTATCAGTGGACTGGTTGAGCAGTAAAAAGAGTGACATTCTCAGGTACCGGATGGTCTCTGAGCTCTCCTTCCTGGGCCGCAAGTTGATGAGAAAATAGTTGAACCTAAACTTCAACTCTCACACTGTGCAAAGATCAAGAATAAACAGGGTGTGCCAGCAGGCCTCTAATCCCAGCTACTCAGGAGGGAGGCTGAGGCTTGGGGATCATAAGCCCACGGGCAACATAACAAGACCCTGTCTCAGACAAACCCAGGCAAGAAACAAAGATCAAGAGTAACCCCAGAAATGTTGTCTTGTTCACTAATTAAGAGCTCTGAAAAACAGGAGCTATGACAAGGGGTCACACCCAGTCTGTGTACAACTTGCGTCACCAATTGGAAAAACAATGATACCCATGCCTGCTGAGGTTGGTGTGAGGATTAAATGGGATAATGCATGTGGCCAGCACTTCGTTATTTCTTAATTAGTGGCAGTACCTGCTTCCCTCCAATGCCACCATCTTCAATAGTATCGTTCCAGTTTCTATATTCACTTCCTATATATCAAGGTTTCTTCTTCATCAAAAAGGTCCAGTTTTTACTTAGTTGCCAATCTCTTTGCCTTTGGATCTAATGGTCTGACATTCAGCCAGGGAAGAGCTATCCAGTTGCTGAAGTGCACACCTGAGTCCCTGCAGCAGTCCCTCAGGTGTGCTGAAACTCCAGCCTGGATGGACTGATTCAGATGTAGTGAAGCCTTCAGGATCAATCTCTGCCTCCAGAGGACAATCGATTGCTTCCCGCCCTGGGCTTCCCATGGCAACGTGCTGATGCCCTTCTGCCTTCTTCTGTGATACCCTCCCTGGCCTTTGCATTGCAGTGGTGAGTTTCAGGGGAGGGGCAGAGGGTGTTACAACAACGGGTCACACAGCATTTCTCCTATGCAGTCAGAGCGGTGTTGGCATATCCATGAAGACATCACAAGTTATAAAGCCTTTATATATGTCTGTTATCTTTAAAGTACTTATTTTCAAAAGCAACGTGCCTCAAATTTCTCTTTGTTTCTGTGCAAAAATTTGCTCCATGCATTTAGTGACTTAATCTAGGGGCATCCTCCGAACACATCAGAATCTAGTGTGGCACAGCAGAAGGGGAAGTGTGTATGTGAATCCAATGACTTGACTTTTTAAAAGTTGCCAAACACTGTGGTAGGGAGATCTCAATAGTTAAAGACAGAAACATTGACTGTTTCCCATTTCCCTGTGATATGCATGTCAGGACAGATCCCAGGATGGTCAATGCTAAGACATGGCAAGATCGCTGGGAAATGGCAGTCCTAAGGTGCATATATGGTGGCAAAGTGATACTGTACCATCTCTGTCTTAATTCAACAAAGAACCTCCTGCTGAGATCAGATGTCTGGCACAGTTCTGGTTTTAGCTGGTTCCTGGGCTTCAGTGTTTGGCTCAGAAGACAATGGCCACTATTTGAATAGGAAGGAAGACATTTACCTACATGTTACACTTCTCTCTATCTGGAAATATAGAGTAACTAAAGTCTCAAAAAAGTCTCTTCTACATTGTCCTTTTGTAATACTTTGAGGAAGACAGACCATGGTATCTTTTTCAGCTTGGAAAAATAGCCAGCCTGAAAAGAAACTTCTATCCTCCAGAAATGTTTCTTCGTCACCCCTTTAATTCCAGTCCTCAGATTAAAAAACAAAAACAAAACTCTTGAGAGAGTTCATTCCTCAGACCACTCATCCAAGTAGGCAATTAAACCTGGCTGACCGGTACATTTTCACCTGGAAAGAGAGGCTGTAGCCCAGCTTTAAACTCAGTCAAACAAAAAAACCTCTCCGGGATTTGGATTAATTACAAAGACAGATGGAACTATTTTTTTCAGTGTATCAGCTGTTCTGATTTACAGTTATGTGTCTTGATGAAGAGAGGGGAGGGGAAGGAGATGTTAAAAAATTAAGGTCTGTTGCATACATGCACTGCCCCCCCATGAATGCAATCATTACCCACTCCAGACATTACTAAAAAATATTTTGTGATCTTGATCCACAGCTGGGGGACAGGGTGAATGTCTGTTTTATAACCCACACCCCATGAACACTGTTAAAGACTAAAGATGGGAATTATTTTGGGCCAAGGGCTGGTCAAGTAACGTTCCACTGGCTGCAGTCCTGCCCCTTTCTCTCTTAGTTGAGAGGGAGTATTGTAATATAAATAAATGAGGGGGATTTCAAAAAAGTTTTTCTTATAGAAATATCCACTTGATGCTACGGCCTTTTTGTTTTTTATAAGTAATTTTTGAAAACAATTCTGAGCTTAGATACTTAATAAGGAAAGCATTGTTCTATACCCCTTCATACCTACACACTGTACCGGACCCAAAGATCTGGAAGACTTTGTAATGGGAAGTGTGGGAGCAGCATCAACAGCTTTGTAAGAAACTCAGGACCTTGAGATCCTACTGAATAAGAATTGGCCATCTAACAAGATCTGCCAGTGATTCATAAGCACCATAAATTTTAAGGCGATCTCTTCCAAGGCCCTGTTTCTCCAATGTATCTCAGTTGGAATCATCTAAAGAATTAAGAAAAAATACTCATGGGTGGGCCCAACACAGAGATCCATACTTAATTGGCACTGGGTACAGTTTGGGCATAGGGCTGTGTAGAGGCTGCCAGGTAACTTGGATATCCAGCAATATTTGAAACCCCTGATCTAAGAAACCTCTCTAGGTCCTAAGTTCTGTGGGCCTGTGAACTTGTCAAGCAAATCACAGGTAGGTTACTAACTCAAACACTGAAGGTACCAAGCAGGCAGCTGTGTGCAGCACCAGAGGAGAGGGTGAACTCTGCCCCAAGGCAGTGGACAGCACTTAGCTCCTTCAGTGTCATGCATAGCAGGAATGAGGGTTGTTAAATAAATCTGACTTTCATGAAGCTAAAAACCCAAAGTTTTATGTACCTTGTTACAATTTTTTGTAGTGCTGATCACAGGCTCAATTTTCTTTTCTTTCTTAAAAAACTGATGTTACATTGGCTGGATATGGTCTGTGGGACAGCAGTTTGGAATCTCTGCCAGAGAGAAAATAGACACAGGATGACCTGGACAGAGAGAGTTCAGGACTCATGCCAAAGCACTGGCAAATGATTCCAAAGTGGTGATTTTTCTCCTCGAAGGAGGGAGGGACGGCTCTAGCAAGGATGAGCTGGGCTCTCCCTGCCCCATTCCTGAAGAAATTAGGATACTGCTGCTGTTTCTCTTTCAGAGCAGAGTTTAACACTTCACACACTTTAACATGTGTTGTGGTCACAGAAAGGCATGCCAGCATCCAGGAAAACACAGGAATTGTTTAAAAAGTGTATGAGAAAGTGAAAGTGTAAATGAGGACTAAAAAGTAAAATAGATAATATGGAATAGTAAGAAAAGTGGCAAAGGGGAAGGGAAACTGGAAGGGATAGGGGAAAGGAAAAAAGGGAATAGGATTAATATGAGAAAATGAAAAAAAAATGGAAACGAAGTCTTTGTAGATAGGGAAGGAGGGTTTGAAAGGTAGGGCAGGGGAATGGGAAAAAAATGAGAATCAAGATATATCATGTAAATGTACAAATTCCTAATGATGGATTTCTTCATACTGTATACCTAAAATGTACAAATAAAATTAAAAATATAAAAAAAAGGAGTACGCAAGAGTACAGGAAAGCATGAAAAAGTAGGGCTAGGGAGGGGGATAGGGAGCAGGAGGAAGCCAGCAATGGAAGCATGATGTTTGGCCGCCGTGTGTAGGGGATGGAAGAGTCCTGTCTTCCATGGGGGAGCCCTTGCCTAGCATGCAGGAAGCCCTGGCTTCCATCTCTGTTCTGCAGAGAAGGAGAAGGAGAGAAAAGAAGAGGGAAAGTAAGAAAGGAAGGAAGATAAAAGGAAGGAAGGGAAGGAGGCAGCGAGGAAATGTCTCAAAGCAAAGGGGATTTAAGGAAAGCAAAGACTACCTTTGGAAGAAGAAAGACTTCTGAGGCCTTCCAGTGCTGATGGTCCAGAGTCTATTCTAGGTTTTCTAAGAGACATCTGGCTATAGTTGGAGCAGATACATGTCCTATCCCACTAACCAAAATTCCAGCCAACCTAGAACTGGCCCTTGAAAAACCACTGGAACAAAACAAACGAACGAACAAAAACAAAAGAAGAGATGGTGGCTGCATTGCAAATGCAATGAGGACATCAAGGATTAAGAGAAAAGACATTGTCCTTTAGGAATCATGGGCCTAATTGCCAAGAAAACAAACACACTTGGAAAAAGATCTAACCTTACTCAAATGAATCATATTCTAATTTAATCTAATAAATCTTTATGTCTGTGTAGTGAGAATAGAAGCTACACATGGGCAAGTCAAATCAACACATGCATTAATAATTTAAGACTTCCAAGGCTCATGTAGTGTGGGGACTTCTAGAGCCAATATTATAGCTTCTATTTGTCCCTATACCCTACGGTCTTCTAACGGGATAGATACAAACTAGAATAAATATTTAGGTTACTTTTGATCCAAGCATCGATAACTGAAAAAGAAAACAGTAGCCATATTGACCTAAAGCTATAGTCTTCTGAGTGTAGTTCCCTATGAAACGTATCAGTATCACTTGTGAGTTGTTGGGGATGTAAATTCCTGTGTTTCAGCTTAGACCTACTGAGTCAGAAGCTCTGAGGGCAGCATCTAGCAGTGTGCACATCCTCAGGCTCTCCAGGAAACTGCGAGGGAGACCGTACATCATCTCAGGTAATTTTCACAGCCCCCAGTTGAGATAGACAAGTTAGGATTTCTAATCCTCATTTCAGCTAAGGAATGGGTATAGTCGCTTGTCCAAGGTCAGATTGCTGATAACAACATGGAGACACTAGGCTTGCATAAAAGAACACACCTTGATCTTGAGGGATAAATTTAAATTTTTCTGGTAGTAGTTGAAAAAAGAAATATTTACATCCCCTGCCTTAACAACTGTGCCAGTCCATTGGAAGGTGCTCAAGCAATAATAGCAATGTTCCATCTGATTGTACACTTCACTTCTGTATCTGTGACTTCCGTTCCATTCCATTTCATTCTTTTTCATCTTGTGAAACTGCTAGTGGTGGCCTCTACTGTGAAGTCTTTCCCCTCTTGCCCCTGGAGAGTTTCAGTTACAGAGCTCTCTACTTCATCTTTGAGCACAGCTGTGTTTACGTGTCTTCTCCCCACAGTGGACTCTTAACTCTTTGGGAGAAATGAACATATCTTGGCATATTTTATACCCCCACACCTGCCACAGAACAATACTCAAGTGCTGGAAAGGCACGAAGAGAATAAGCACCTGCTGAATCCTGCAGTTATTAATTGAGTGTGTCACAGCCCTTGGCCAACTTTTCTATGTACTCGTTGTATTTCAATACTCAGAGCAATCTTGTAAGGTACATATTTTGATCTCTGTTTTAAAGACTGGAAAATTGAGACTCAGAGAGATTAAGGAAATGAGCCAGTATCATTCAGCTAGTAAAGGGCAGAGCTGGAATCCTTGATGAGTACCATAATGTCTTTCCACTTCTTATTTACTGGGTGGGAAATCACAACCTAGGCAGAGAACAGAATCTTCTCAGTTCTATGAAAAAGGGTGGAAGCCTCATGTAGGACAGAACCTCACGTCCCTTTACAAACTGCTCTGTTGTCTCTCACCTAAATATCAAAGTAGTGGAAGAGAAGATGCTGTTGGAATCTCTGGGTCACTTTGAAAACTGCTTCTATAGTACAAATTATTTGACTGTCAAATCTATTTCCTAGAATTTTCTTTTTTTGAAGAATGAGAGAGATCTATTTTCTTTCTCTGAAATACCAGAGTTATTATTTTGCCTCCTTTGCCCATTGTTTGGATGTAGTTACCCTGAGCTCTTTAGAATTCTCCTTTTTTGATCTCATATACACAGTAACTCTGTTCACTCTGATCTTTCATAAGTCTAGGAGACTTGGCTTCTGAGCTCCATTCTGATTCTATTGCTGATTCTGGGCAGACCTGGGGTTTTTTAGGGTTTATTGATGACTTCCTTTCCTTCTGATGAAAAATTCAGTGTTGACTGCTCTTGGAACCAGCAAGGAAGTCTTGAAGTAATGACGTCCTGGTATTTTGTAGAGTCTGATTCCAAACTGGAAAATAAACTCAGCCTGAGAACTCATATGCTAAAGTGCTGGTCACATTTGCCAGCAGATAATGATGGGCACAGTGGTCCTTAGTAGATGAAAGTTCAGCTGTCCAACCTGATTGAGGGAAACTGGTTTTAACCTGGTTGAAAAGTAGGAGAACTCACTTCAAGTGAATGCTAATACTTTTAAATTCTTCAGAGCTTTTGTTACCAAGACATCTCTCCTTTGAGAGCTTTGGAAGTTGATTGCTTTTTGATCAAGCATATTATTTGAAAAACGCATGGATATCCTAGACATCCAACAGTAATATACTGTTGAGTACGTTATGATATATCCAAGAACTCCCACAACCAATGAGTACTAACTAGTGTGCGTGTTTACTTATTGGTGTGAAAGATGCCCATAGCATGGAAAGTGAATATTGAACAGTGAAAAGCTGTACATTCATCATGGCCCAGTCTTATAAAATAATGACACAGCAACCCATGAATGGAAAGTTTAAAAGAATATATACCAACATCTTAACAGGCTAGCTCTGAGTTGTGCGGTGATGGGTTCCTATATGTTATAGTTTCCCATAATAAACATGTATAACCAATGTACTTTATGAGGATACTGCATTCAGTAGGAATTATGCACAACAAACTAACCAGCCAAACCATGAGTCCTGAAGTTATGGTTTTGTATAAAAAGGTTTCCAATAGAAATATTTCTGTATGGAGAAAACTATCGTGGTTTTAGTTCCAAATCTGCTTCTATCGCTATTGTTATGATGACCACAGGTATCTCTGGGTTTCAGTTTCTTTGTGGATAAAATTAGGGATAATTCCATTCATCCTGTAGACTCCAAATGACGGGTTTCATTTTAAGGCTGTGTTTCACAATCAAGATGAGTTTTAAAACATATACTTTTAAAGCATGCTGCTGAATTCCACCTCACACCATTCAGGCACAAGCCAGGGCTCAGCTGATTGTTATAGGCTGGCCGACATGGCGGCCCTCTTTCCTGGACACTCAGGCATATGTGATCTGACACAGCATGACATTTGATCATTGAAAATCACTGCCCTCCAGGGGCAGGGAGAGAATAAATACATATGCCATGGACCGAGGTCCTGCCAAAGTTACCAGTGTGGCCCACACCATTCAAGAAGGGTAAAAATCAAACAAGTGATATGTCCTGCATTTTGACTAAAAGGAAGAAAGAGGGTTTTATTTACCAAAGGACAACAACACAGTCAAATGAGTGATCATTGAAAATCACTGCCCTCCAGGGGCAGGGAGAGAATAAATACATATGCCATGGACCGAGGTCCTGCCAAAGTTACCAGTGTGGCCCACACCATTCAAGAAGGGTAAAAATCAAACAAGTGATATGTCCTGCATTTTGACTAAAAGGAAGAAAGAGGGTTTTATTTACCAAAGGACAACAACACAGTCAAATGAGGTACCAGGATGTCAAAAAAATTACCAGGATGTCAAAACATTTAGGAAGCTTGTATATTAAAGGCGTTTTAGTGACAGTGATGTCAGACCTCCACCTAATGCAGTCATCTTCTGTGCTGTGTAGCTCTCCCCTGTCCCTGGCCACCGCTGCATCTGTGTGTCTGAGGCCAGGGCTCGCTCCTTCACTCTGCTGCACTCACTCTCCCGTGCCACCCGTGACAATATCCTTCCAGCTCTTTGCCCATGTCCTCCCACAGTTCTGAGCCCTGCCATGCAGATCCATGTTAAATACCCAGGTCTTCTTTTGTGGCACTAAACTGCACCACAAATATCTCGTTGTTTATCATGCCATCACCAAGGTTTTAACCAAGATGTTGTTTGTAGATGAGATGTTGGCTTATTTCTCTCTGATTTATTTTCTGATCTGCATTCATAAATGGGAGGAAACAAGGGCTGAGTCAGAACTCCCAGGAAGGGAGTAAGAAGTCCTTGCTTCTGTCTTAGGAGCTAGGAAGGGTAGAAGGCTGTGATTACCATAGCTAGGTAATACTCTGTACATACTGAATCAGCTGTCATGCCCATCATTAGCTATTAATGTACTAAGAGCCACTGAGCTAGGGTATCAGACAGAGTGGATAAGAGGGAGAGAAGAGTGAGCACGATTATGAAATCATGAAGAAGCAGCCGAGACAGTTATGTGCTTTTTTTTATTGGTACATTTGTAGTGTGTACTGTTTGGCTATGTGAGAAAATAATCTCCCACAATACTCATGCATTGATTCAGTTCTTCAAAAATGTACCAGACACAAGTAAATTTTAGGGGTAATATGATGGCCAAAACAAACAAGAATATTACCTTCCTGGAGGTTCTTTTCTGTCCCCTATCTCTATTTATAGATTTTGACGATTTGCCTCCCTGATCTTCAACCACAATAAAAATTTACAGATCCTATGGGGCACTGATTATTCCCATCACCACAGAGTAGACTTCCCTCACCCATAGCTTCATTTTCTACGGGCTTACCTATCAACCACGATCTGAAAACCAGAAGTAGGAGATTACAGAAGTGAGCAATTTATGAGTTGGAGATTGCACAGCCTTCTGAGTGACGTGATGAAATCCCATCTCATGCCATCCCGTTCTACGTGCCCTGGACATGAAGCATCCTTTGTCCAATGTCTCTAGGCCATGTACCTGACCTCTGTGAGTCCCTCGTCATCTGCATAATCAGATGGAATGTGGAGGAACTGCTCACGGTGCTGGTGCTCAGGGGTCCCTTATGTAGCAACCTAATGCTTCATGAAACTGCCCACCATTCACCTCACTGCCTCTCCGTGCATAGGCACTGTATCACCTCCCACTGTCACCACAGGAAGGGTAAAGTACAGCGTGATCCTTTGAGAGAGAGAGAATGAAAGAGAGCACGTGTTCACTTTTATTAGCACGTATTACCATAGTTGTACCATTTTATTGCAGTTACTGATTTCTTACTGTGCCTAATTTAGAAAGTAAACTTTATAATAGGTCTGTATGTACAGGCAAAAACATAACCTGTACAGGGTTTGGTGCCCACCATGGTAATGGGGCCCACTGTGTCACTAGGAAGGCCTATGCCTCCGCTGTGTGGAAGGACAGCGTGGTGAGCAGGTGTGTTGGCCAGGGTCAGGGTTGAGTTTGCGGTCTGCCTCTGGCATTTCACATAAACTCTGCTGGCTTGCACAAGTTACCAAGCCTGACCCTCAGTCACAGCTGTCAGATGTTTCTCATATCTGCTTCCCCAGCTGGAGTGCAGATTTACTAAGCCTGTGTAGTGCTTGGCACAGTGCTTCGGGGAAAATCTACTGCTGTGTTCATTACTATAGCATTGTGAGAAGTGTAAGTGATCACGATCAGCGATGATCCTTGGATTTCTCCACAGATGAGGCACTTAGGAGACAGGTCTTTGCATCTTCTGATAGGTCAGCAAAACCTTTCCTAAAATATGTCATAAAATGTAAACACCAAAAGCATAACCCACATTACAGTTTGCAACCATATGAGTGCCCTGTGCCTCTGCCCATCTCTTCCTAATTACGAGAAGTTGAAATCTGCTTCTACCTTAGAGAGTCCCTTTCAACACATGCCAATCACGTCAGCATCCAGTGTTGTACAAATTCATCCTCACACAGCGTGGACCATGTTAAAGGCCTGAAATGTCTGTCATCTTGAATTGCACTTTTTCTGTTTTTTTTTTTTTTTGGTACCAGGAATTGGACTCTGGTCCTTGCGCTTGTGAGGCCGGCGGTGGCACCACTGAGCTAAATCCCTGGCCCTTTGAATTGCACTTTCCAAGGATATGATAACTGATTCCATTCTTCAGACCATGTAGTGGAAAAAAGCTCTTTTATCTTCATGACTTTTCCCAACAAGGACTCACTCAAGAAATTAGACTGATTGGAAGTCACTTATATGCAAAGAGCTCATGCGTTTAAACCAATATCAACAGACTATGGTGTGTGAGCCAAATGTGGCTGCTTTGGTTTGTAAATAAAGTTTTATTGGAATAGGGACATGCTCATCCATTTACATATTGTCAATGGCGGTTTTCACTCTTCAACAGCAGAGTTGAATAGTTATGACAGAGACACCATAGCCCCCTGAAATCTAAAATATTTACTCAAGAAAAAGAGTCTGCGAACTCTGCATAGCAAGCTTGGTATGCACCTCACACACATGTTGCTGCAGTGGTGAGTTAACCAAGGATCCAAACAACTGGGAAAAGCCTGATGCTTTGTCTCTGATCCCTGAAGCACAGAAGCGTTGAGACACCATCCCCCTGAAATCTAAAATATTTACTCAAGAAAAAGAGTCTGCGAACTCTGCATAGCAAGCTTGGTATGCACCTCACACACATGTTGCTGCAGTGGTGAGTTAACCAAGGATCCAAACAACTGGGAAAAGCGCGATGCTTTGTCTCTGATCCCTGAAGCACAGAAGCGTTGAGACTATAACAGTGTACAAATACTCCTGCCCACTACATTTCCACCCTCCTTTGCAGTTACCCAATCTTCACCCCAATCCCTGAAAGCACCCAGCCTGTAATCTGTCTTATTTAATAACCCAGGCATCATTCTGCATTGCACGCACCCTGTGGCCACGTTAAATACATCTTCCCTTTTATTTTTCCTACAGCCTCTGGTGGAATCCAGTTATACTGAATGTTCATAACCATCATCCTTCCTCCATCTGCAACCTGTAAATGTCTTTCAGTGCCTCTGAGGCTGCCTGAACCTGTGATCCATCCCAAAGATGAATGCCCTTTGGTAAGGCCTCTTGTCGCAAACTCTTGTCTTTTGCTGTTCCCAGTAAACTCCACCAGGACAGAGCAAGGGTGGATTTAGAGTCTCCTTAGAGAGCAGGATGGCCCCCTTAAACAAAGGACAACCAAGAACGTGTGCACCAAGAGCCACCGTTTGTGTCACTACAGAAGAAGAAGCAAAAGGTCAGAAAACTCAAAAGGCGCAGGGGCAGCTCCAGGCAGACTCGGGCACAGACCGCAGTTCCCACACTCCCTGGTGCTCTTCCCCACATGCTATCCCTGCACTATTCTTATTCTAAGAAGAAATCACACTATTCACTAAAGTTGTTCCTGTTTCCTCTCCCATGAACGTTGAGACTATAACAGTGTACAAATACTCCTGCCCACTACATTTCCACCCTCCTTTGCAGTTACCCAATCTTCACCCCAATCCCTGAAAGCACCCAGCCTGTAATCTGTCTTATTTAATAACCCAGGCATCATTCTGCATTGCACGCACCCTGTGGCCACGTTAAATACATCTTCCCTTTTATTTTTCCTACAGCCTCTGGTGGAATCCAGTTATACTGAATGTTCATAACCATCATCCTTCCTCCATCTGCAACCTGTAAATGTCTTTCAGTGCCTCTGAGGCTGCCTGAACCTGTGATCCATCTCAAAGATGAATGCCCTTTGGTAAGGCCTCTTGTCGCAAACTCTTGTCTTTTGCTGTTCCCAGTAAACTCCACTGGGACAGAGCAAGGGTGGATTTAGAGTCTCCTTAAAGCAGGATGGGCCCCTTAAACAGAGGACAACCAAGAACGTGTGCACCAAGAGCCACCATTCGTGTCACTACAGAAGAAGAAGCAAAAGGTCAGAAAACTCAAAAGGCGCAGGGGCAGCTCCAGGCAGACTCGGGCACACACTGCAGTTCCTACACTCCCTAGTGCTCTTCCCCACACGCTATCCCTGCGCTATTCTTATTCTAAGAAGAAATCACACTATTCACTAAAGTTGTTCCTGTTTCCTCTCCCATGATCATAACACAGATTGGCCACATCTCTACCAAAGTCCTCAGAGCTTTCCATGCCTTTTCTGTCTAACTAGCTGCTGTTTCCTGTCTGCTTTCTCCTGACCTCAGCATCTTCCAGAGACCCTGCCTTAGGTTTATCTAAATTAAATCTGTTCTCATGAGTAGGTTTACCTGTTCCTCTAAGCCCTTCAGTCTATAATTTCTTTAGTCATTTCCTGTTATTCTTGTAATTCTATACAGGACAGAGCAAGGGTGGATTTAGAGTCTCCTTAGAGAGCAGGATGGCCCCCTTAAACAAAGGACAACCAAGAACGTGTGCACCAAGAGCCACCGTTTGTGTCACTACAGAAGAAGAAGCAAAAGGTCAGAAAACTCAAAAGGCGCAGGGGCAGCTCCAGGCAGACTCGGGCACAGACCGCAGTTCCCACACTCCCTGGTGCTCTTCCCCACATGCTATCCCTGCACTATTCTTATTCTAAGAAGAAATCACACTATTCACTAAAGTTGTTCCTGTTTCCTCTCCCATGATCATAACACAGATTGGCCACATCTCCACCAAAGTCCTCAGAGCTTTCCATGTCCTTTCTGTCTAACTAGCTGCTGTTTCCTGTCTGCTTTCTCCTGACCTCAGTATCTTCCAGAGACCCTGCCTTAGGTTTATCTAAATTAAATCTCTTCTCATGAGTAGGTTTATTTGTTCCTCTAAGCCCTTCAGTCTATAATTTCTTTAGTCATTTCCTGTTATTCTTGTAATTCTATGTAATTTAGCCTTGTCTATAAATCTGGATGATGTCCAACCAGCTTCATTTTAGATCAGGATAAATTTAAACAAGCAGTCTTGTGGTAGACCTCCAAGAAGTGGAGCTTCCCCGACTGTTTTGGTGATACTGCTTGGTCTTTCATGCCTGGGAGAAGGGAGGCCATCATCACAGATGAACTGTGTGGTGTCTCCTTGCACATAGGTGATTGAGAGGCCCTGGAGGCTCTGCGCACCAAGCTCACCACTGTTACCAGTGGAACCGTCTCCTCCAGTACATCATGGCCTGACTGAGGCTTCAGGTCCAGAGTGGGCAGGGTTTCCAGGGATTTCCAGACTGAGTTTGATTCTGCAGTCTCTCTTGGTAGCGGATACACTGCAGTTCCTACACTCCCTAGTGCTCTTCCCCACACGCTATCCCTGCGCTATTCTTATTCTAAGAAGAAATCACACTATTCACTAAAGTTGTTCCTGTTTCCTCTCCCATGATCATAACACAGATTGGCCACATCTCTACCAAAGTCCTCAGAGCTTTCCATGCCTTTTCTGTCTAACTAGCTGCTGTTTCCTGTCTGCTTTCTCCTGACCTCAGCATCTTCCAGAGACCCTGCCTTAGGTTTATCTAAATTAAATCTGTTCTCATGAGTAGGTTTACCTGTTCCTCTAAGCCCTTCAGTCTATAATTTCTTTAGTCATTTCCTGTTATTCTTGTAATTCTATGTAATTTAGCCTTGTCTATAAATCTGGATGATGTCCAACCAGCTTCATTTTAGATCAGGATAAATTTAAACAAGCAGTCTTGTGGTAGACCTCCAAGAAGTGGAGCTTCCCCGACTGTTGTGGTGATACTGCTTGGTCTTTCATGCCTGGGAGAAGGGAGGCCATCATCACAGATGAACTGTGTGGTGTCTCCTTGCACATAGGTGATTGAGAGGCCCTGGAGGCTCTGCGCACCAAACTCACCATTGTTACCAGTGGAACCGTCTCCTCCAGTACATCATGGCCTGACTGAGCTTCAGGTACAGGGTGGGCAGGGTTTCCAGGGATTTCCAGACTGAGTTTGATTCTGCAGTCTCTCTTGGTAGCGGATCTTGGGGCTCTTGTGTCAGCCTATTTCCAGCATTTTCATTGTTGCTTCTGAACATTCCCGATTTGACTCGTAAGCTCTCCTGTGGAATTCTATGCATGTCTCCTTCTCAGAGGCCTCTTCCCTGTCCATCCACTTCACAAAGGCCCCGCCCCGAGCACAGGCACCCACACCCCCATGCTTTATCTTCCCCCCTTGTTCTTCTTATTGCCTGCCTAGTTTCTTTCCCCAGACTGGGTGCTCCATGGGGCAAGACCTTCAGTTTGTTTTACTCTATTCATATGGCCCAGGACAGAAAATCGAGTGTCTGTTGAATGAATGATAGAGCTGTGTCTGATAATTTGGTCTTCATATGCGGAGAAGACTTGGCAGTTTCAAGGTGCTTTGACTTACTTTATCTCATTTGATTTTTGGCTGGGGATCTCAAGATCTGAAAATAAGTTCCTTCCTTTCTTCTTTCCTTCCTTCTATCCTCCCTTCCTTCCCTCCTTATTTTCTTCCCTCCCTCCCTCCTTATCTCTTCCTCCCTCCTTCTGATAACCAATAATTGGGTTCTTTACATATATGCGGTGTCACATAGCCCGTGTCCAGTTCTGTCATTGTCTTAATTTTTGTAATTGAAGGATCTTGGGCAAATTACATAACTTCTGAAACAGTTTGTTTGCCTACAGGTGAGGGTTACTGGTAGTATTTGGAAGACGTTAAGAGCACGAAAGCAAACATACGTAGGTCATTCGATGCCAGGTGTAGAGAAAGCACTTAATACACGTCAGTTGCTGGTTCTGTCATTGCTGATTCCTGCTCCATCATCACACTACTACCATCGCTGAAATGTCACCACCGGCCCCGACATTGCCATCCTCACTTCCTCACAGTGACCACCATTAGGTCATTACTGGCAGCACCACTGCTAGCAGCCATTCACGATGACACCGCCACCACCCCAGCGTCATCACAGCATTCCCACGATGGCTTCCCACTCCTGCGTCACATCCTTACACCGTCGCCATCCTCACCATCGCTTCACCAATGAAGTCAGGCATTGCGTTGGGCCCTGTGGCTGTTCTGTGTAATGGCTACTCTGTGATATATAGCTGCCTGTCCCTGCAAAGCCTCATGTGCTCAGAGGCAGGGTTTTTGGAGGGTGATTAGATCACAGAGGGTTTACACCTTACTGGCTGTTAGGAGGTAGGGTCTAGTTGGAAAAGCCGAGCCTGGGTGAGTCACTGGGGGTGTGACCTGGAAGGGTGCATCTCCCTCCTCAGTCCTCCCTTCTTGCACTGCTTCCTGGCCACCATGATGTGAGCTCTGCTTTCCTTCACCAGGCCCCTGTACCATTCTGTTTCGTCTTGGGAGCCTGCTGACTACCCACTGAAACCAAGTAAACCTCTCCTCCTTGAAGGTGTGAGGGTCCAGGGTTATGTCTCAGAGATGGCAAAGTGACTAAGACAAGATGCCTGCGCTATGACCCATGCATTATACTAATTGCTTTTCCATATGCTTAATTCTTATGGCAACTCCTATAGTTAGCAGATAGGAGAACTGTGATCGCCACCCACGTCTACCTGATTATAACACGTCGATGTTAATTACCATACTGAGCTCACATAATCTAGTGAGTAGAAAAGTCATCTGTACAGCTATTACGGTGTAGTGTGATAACTGACATGATCAGAAAAGTGTGATGAAGCAGCTCGAAGGGCCCCTGACCAGACTGGGGGTTGGAGGATTGGTTAAGGAAGGCTTCTTGGTGAATGCACCATAAGGCAAACCCCAGAAATCGAGGCAGAATCCACTGAGGCTTCCTAACTACCAGATGGCAGAGCGAAGTGTGGACTCTGTGACCGCTGGTTCACTCCACTGCTTAGCTTCTGTAAACTCCCAGATTGGAACATGGAATTCCACTCTAGGCCCTGATCTTTAGCAGCTCCTCAGGACTCTGCTCTTAACAAAGTGGTGATTTCATCCTACAGTGAATGAAAAATGCTTTGCCAAGTGCTGCTAGCTGCTTTCAAGCCATTCCCAAAGGATGACGTTTACTACAATGGCAGTAAGGTCACCACCATGGAGTGACAGCTCTTCCTTCCCTGAAACTCCTTCAGAGGGAGGGAAGTGCTGTGGTCCAGGTTGATTCCATAGCTGCTGGGTAATGCACAGGAAAAGAGAGCCTTTGGGTGTCTCCCAAAATGAACGAGTGGAGATCGTAGGGAAGACACGAAATTTGGACTTTTGTGTCTTCTGGAATTAGAAAAATGGGTTTATTCTCTAGTTACTCTTCTCTTTGGTTAAAGCTGCTTCCTGAACATCCAGGTCTTGGAGTAGAGACTTCAGCTGAAGCATAGGGTAAAAAAAACTCAGGCTGAAGACTTATTTCCCAGGAGGAGGCCCAGGTTGACGCAGAAGGACAGAACAGGTTGGGCCGAGGAGAAATAGGTACTAGGGATCACTTCTGTGCCTGAAACTGAAGTTACACACGGAATGGACACAGTTCTGGGTATCTGCCTAATACTTTAGTGGTGAGACTTTCTTCTCTTACATGAGAACTGGAGGCTATCAGAGGAAAAGAGTTGTCAAGGTTTGAGTGTCCCCTCAGAAACTCATGTTGGAATTTAATTGCCATGGTGATAGTATGAAGAGGTAAAACCTCTAAGAGGAAGGAGGGTTCTTCCCTGCTGGCCTTTTACTTCCTGCTTTGGAGTGACTCGGCCTGAAAGATGCGTTCCATCTTTCCACCCTCCAGTAGCAGGAAATAAGCATGTATTGTTTTTTATTTAACAAGTCTGTGGTGGTCAGCAGCAGAACACATACTCAGGCACAGACATTTAGAAAACTCAGTACTAATGATGAGCAAGGTGCCTTGCTAGGTTTATAGGCAAAATTTAAAGCTAACCCTGGCTCAAGCAGCTCTGTGCTGCCGTACAAATAAGTTGATGCTGGTTTCTGAATCACAAAGGAGGCTGCTGCTACCGACCTTATCAGGGCAGAGTAATGATACATATAGAGCTCCTAGCATATTGACCAGCATAGGGAAGATGGTCTTCGAACCCTAGGTCCCACAAGGAACTTCCAGACTCCAGGCTAACTTTGGGAGTGATAATGAAAGAGGAAGTGTAAATGAGGTCGAGTGGGAGTTGAAGCGTCAGAGGAAAGAGAAACTCAGCATAAATGTGGTGTTCAGGAAAAACCCTGTGCAGGAGGTGATGCTGGAGTTGGCGATGGAAGCATGGAGAAGGCATTTGCTCATGCTAATACAAAGGTCAAGCAGAAGCATGAAGGCACATACAAAACACAGGCAGTGGGAAGGCAGAGAGGCAAGTGATAGGCTCGTGACAGAGGATCCGTTCCATTAGGGTTCAGCAGAGGCAGGGCCTGCGCAAGGGGACCACACCCCCAGTGCCTGCAGGCTCTCGGCATCTTCCTGCTTTCCACTACCATCTCATGCCTTTTTACTTTCTCTTCCTTAACTCCAGCTACGCCAATTTCCACTCATTTCCTAACTTCCTCTGAGCCTTCTCCTGCCTCAAAGTCATATATAGGTCCTTCCTTCTCCCTGGAATATTCTCCCCAGTCTTCTCAGGATTGGCTCTTCTCCTCTCTCATGTCCCCTCTGGACACAGGACTCCCCTCTGCTGCTTGTTAGAACTTCGCCCTACTCTTTGTCTCCAAAGGACTTTTCCCCATCTGTGATTGTTTTGTTTATCTGTCTGCTTAGCTGTTGTTTTCCTTTTGCATTTTCTGAGAACAGAGGCCTTGTTAATCTTAGCCAACCCTGTATATTCTCAGTAAGTAATACTGAGCCTACAACAGAGTGCTTATTTAAAAATAACTGGTGAGTAAACCAGTCACTCAGTTGGTCTGGGAACCAACTGGTCAGCTGTGGGAGTCAAGGCAGAGTGGTTAGGCTGAGCATGGCCAGAGTGGCTGTGGAGGTCCGATTGAGACACTTGGTTTTTAGTCTCTGGATGACAAACATATGTGTTTGATCCAGAGGACGACAGTTTTAGAGAAACAGTCATGGCACAGAGCCCAATGAGGGGCACCCAAGGCTGTGAAGAGTTAAGCCAAACCAGTTGGGTCCCACTGTAGCCTGTCTGCTTTTTGTCCACTTGGTATTCGCACAGCTCCACCCTTCCTGTCTGTCTAGCGGGACCTGAGCTGACTTTCTAAGAGGTCTCACTGAGTGTTTTCGCAGATGCTTGCCTGGGCAGGCTGGCCCTGGTGGAGGATGGATGTTGTTAAGGCAAAGTGGATGGAGGCACTGCTTGGCTCATCACCCCCAGCACTGGCTGGATTTCCACAGGAACAAACTGCGTGTCACGGACAACAGCGGTCATTCCAACACCCCCACCTTCCACTTCATTAAGCACCAAGGTTCACTTCACATTTTCAGAGGATCTGTGAACAAAGCAGCTCACCATTCTACTGGCAGAGTTGGAAGGGACATGGAGCCTGCCCTTTCTGGCCTCCTCATGGCTCCTGTGTGGATGGTGGAGTGCAGAGTAAAGTTCAAACTTGGACTCTGAGTTGAGGCGAGGGCACAGACTTCTTGATTTTTTGTACACAGTTTGGTGCTACTCTTCAGCTGTCCATGTTGCCTTACTGTAGCCCATTGCCGATGGGACAGATGATAATAACAGGGAAAAGTTTAAGAATCTTTATCCAGAATATCTAAGGTAGAATCTAGAAATTAACATTTCCCAACAAACTCACTTACCTAGATAATTCAGGTGCAACTGATCCACGTACCACCTTTCAGAAACTCAGGTTTCAAGGGATTCTGTGCTTCACCTTATTAACTTCCTTTTGCAGAGGTGCAAAATGAGGCTCAGAAAGCTAGACAGCCACATGGCAATTTAATTACCGAGTCAGCCCAGAACCTAGGCTTCGTGAGTGGAATTTCTCAAAGTGAGGACATCGCTAAAGAACCTTTACAATGAAAAATTATATCCAATTTCAATTTCCTTTTATTCCTTCTGCTAAGTAAAAAAGAGAGAGAAACTCGGTTTTGTGCAGTTCCTAAGACTTTTCTAGCAATTACTGACCTCCACACCTTGCCATGTCTTTTCTACTTTAAATAAAAGAAGAGCAAGAATCAGGCTCAGAACCCGCTGTAGAAAACAGCCTATGACTAGAATATAATGATGTTATTTTGTTATAGTTTTAGTTTCCATCCGTGGTAAGTAGTATTGGTGTTTCCTATTTGTAACAGTTGGTGTGTTTTCTTTCTAAATAAATTAATTAAAATGAAATTTTATTTTTTTAAAAAAGTAAGTAAATGCACAGATATGGTAAACCCAAGAAGATAGGAGAAAGACTGAACTTTGGGTAATAGTGATGTATTCAAGCCTTGTGAGAAGATAATTAACTGGTCAGGATCAGGTGAAAATTAAGTGTAAGGATTCAAATCCGGGTGCTTTTTTTCCAAGATGTCTGACAGACAATAATTTAAGAACAAAACCAAGAGTGGGCATCATGAAGAATGATTTCATGGTGATTATCCATGATGGCTTAAGATATTTTCATGCGAAGTGGCTATGTGGATTGTGCGCTGGTAGAGTATCATCATCATGAATAATCCAGGGGAAGTTTGATATCGAGGAACATGCTGTTGATATCGTATTCATATACTGTAGGGCATGGCTCCTGGTTCCTTAGGGGAATGGAAGGAAAAAGGCCTCTCAATCAATTGTTGGAGACCTGTGTGAGGGAGAGATAGGACCATGGTGTGCAGCTGAAAGTCTCACTTGGGAAGAGTTGGTGAGTGGCTGTAGGACTCATAGCACAGTCTCACAGCAACGGAACCGACCATAAATCTTTGCGCCCTGAAGAGATGTGTGTGTCCTGTGAGCTGAACAAGAGTCACAGTCTGACCCCATGGGAGCCTGCTGGAAGGGCGGGCCAGGGACACAGAGGGCAGGGTGGGGGCGGAATTCTGTTTCTGGGGGCACATTGATAAAACAGCCCCCAACCCCATAACCACGGACCCCGTTCTCCTCTCATCATCTCTGCTTTGTACCGCTCCCCTTAAATCTGTTTTCAGAGTCTAAACAATGTATTACCTTAAAATGTCATGGACTGTACAGCTTAAGTGATTAAACTCTATGGTATATAAATACATCCCAAGAAAACTATTTCATATGCCGCAGGATTGGGATCCCTTCTGGATAATGTGCTTGGGAAACACAATTTCCCCTACGAAGCACCACGTCTGAATAGTTTTAGAGAGGCACCTGGCCTCCTCCCCTCCTTCCAGTCAGTTCTCAGCCCCCCTGGCAAGTCCATGCCCCTCAGTGTCCCTCCTGCATCCGGGTTCCTTGCCCTGCGCCATTGCACTGTGTGATAATAAACACACACACAAAAACAGTGCCTCTGCTTGCCCACCCCTGAGAGCTCCTCCTTGCCATTCAATGCCCTGCCTCTACTCTCTTCCCGCCCCAGTCTCCTCCAGGGCGACAGTCTGAACTCTCCCTTTCAGCGAACCCCAGGGCTGGCAAGAGCACCATGTGTTGGCCCAAGTGAGGTTAAACAAGCATTAGTTTTCCAGTGGTTATTAAAAACAAACAAATCAGAAACCCCCTCTCATCCTTCGATTGGTTTCTATCATTCTGCGGATAAAAAGGCTGGGAGTGTGCTGGGTTGGGAGCACAGCACCTCCGTCATCACCTCCGACTTGCAACTCCGCTGGCTGATTGTGCATTTGTTTGCAGCGTTTATCTATTTGGAAGCCGCTGGAGTTCCTGGACTTCACACTAAGGCCCTCAAGCTATTATGAAGTCCCTTATGGACATGATTACGAAAGGTAGACTGCCAGGGACCTGAAACACAATGCAATTTATTGCCGTGAATCACCTTTCACACGGAAGACATCACAGACAAAGCCTCAGCAGCGCAGACAGGGACCTGGGCGAGGGGGAGGCACAGTGCCTCAGACGCACAATAGATTGCCTGGGAGACCTTGGTGGAGGGAGGACCAGGGACCTGTGGAGAATGAAGAATGCTGTCTCCGGGAGAACTCCACAGGGCCCTTGGCTGGGCAAGTCTGCCCGGGGGAGGGGGAGAAGAAATCATCAGTTTTCCACAGGGACTTGATGTTCAGGCCCTGGTCTGCAGGCCGCTGCAGAATTCCAGAGCTGGGGATTGCATTGCAAAGCTTGTTTGTGATCTTTTGTATCAGGAGCCAGGGGAGCTCGGTATCTCTTTCCTCTGGCAGTTTATAATCTACTGGCTCCCGCTGCCCAGGTTTGAAAGGGGGCAGCAGGTATCTTTGGAAAGTTTGGAAATTTCCTCATCCCTCTGGTGTCCCTTTGCTTATTACCCAGGGTGTCCTGCCCACCAGTCAGGCCTGTGGCTTCTCTGCCTTCTAAAAGGGTAGCATTTGTGTTGCTATTTGACAGCTAAAGAAACAGCAGCGCAGCCATAGCAACCAAGGTCTATCAGCACAATGCTGTTAAAGCCAAGACAGTCTGATTTTAAGAACTTGAACTTTCACCACGGGGGTAATTTGTCTCATTGAAGGCACCAAGGGAGAAGACAGAGCTGAGTGGAAACGTTAAAGAGTTAGGGAAATAAGGCTGCACCTTTCTCTTCAGCTCTGGAGTCAGCTAAGTGCTTAGCAGAGACAGGAGTAAAACAAATGAAGCAAAGTGTTTCTGAAATGAGTATGGGCCCAAAAGTTAAGGTTTTTCTCCAACATCGCATTAGTTGAATTGGTTCACGCTCAACCCAGAGGACTTCACCAGCTATTTTCAAAGAGATGGAGTGCAAACTAACGGTTTCTATTTGGTGAACTTTGCTGAGGTGGCTGCGATGTGAAATGCGCTGCATTTGGACACCTGGATGGGGAGGATGTGAGGAAGGAGAAAGCAGGAGGAGGAAGAGAGGGCAAAGCGGGGCAGAGGAGCAGTCGAATGGGAAAAGCCGTGACGTGCATGCATATTGCTAACGGAGGACAGGTTACTAAGATACGTCAGAGTCGGGCTGATGCCGGTGTGGATCGAGTCCAAAGCTTATTGGCAGGGATTCGATCTCAGTTTAACCCCAAGGGATTATTAACCCCAAGGGAGAGAAGAAAGGGGAAGCAAGAAGCAGAATGGCTTTGCAGGTAAACTGAGTAGTGTGATCTGCGGGCCAGAAGCAGGAGGGTAAACGAGGGACATCTGGTTGGCAATCTGTGGATCAATGGCAGAGTTGAAGGATCGGTGCAATGGGGCAGAGTGAGAATCTGCCTGCCCCAGGACCTGAACTTCACCGTGTGAGTGACCCGGAGGGCAGGGGCCACAGATGTGCTCTAAGATGCCACCGCAGCCAGCAGGGACGGGGATGAGTTGCGGGGCAGCCTGTTGGCAGAGTCCAGTTCTGTGAGGAGCTACTGTCAGTAGTGCCTGCTGCTGCAGACAGATAGGAGGAAAATGATGCAGGTAAAAACTTAAGAACCTGATAACGGATCAAAGGCCTGGTGTATTAGTCAGGCTTTCTGTTGCTTTGACAAATACCTGGAGAAAATCAGTGAGAGGAAGAAATGCTTTATTTAGGCTTACAGTTTCGGGGATTTCAGTCAGTGGTTGACTGGCTCCCTTGTTTCTGGCTCTGTGATGAAGCGGAACATAATAATGAAAGGATTTGGTGGGCAAGAGGCAAAGAGCTGGGAAAAGAGCTATAGGACAAGGTTGCACACTCATGGCCCTCTCCCCTCAACTGGACCTACTTCCTCAGTTCGCACTGCACCCCAGTAGTATCATTCAATTATGATCTCACCGATAGCTTAACCCACTGATGAAGTTAGAGTCCTCAGGTTCCAAGTGTCTTGCAGAAGTCCTACCTCTGACTTTGGTGATGGTGGGTGGTTATTCTTAAAATTTAAAACATAGCTAAGGGAAAAGAGTCCAGACTGACTTGGTTTCTCTCTGGGTGCTGTGGTAGGCTGTGGCAGTGTCACTTGGATAGGGGATACAGGAAAAGGGGCAGAGGAGGTGGGGGTAGAAGTTATGACCATGAATGTGGACAAGAACATCTAACAATCAGGACCAGTTGGCATTGAAGACACTGGTTATGGGAATGGATATCAGAGAGGTAGGGTAACTTGAGACCAAGAAGTAGAAATTTCTCCTGGTCACATTACTTATCTTCTAAACACATGTTCCCACACAAGTCGAATCTTTTATGTATCTGCTGACTACTTATTTGTACAGGTGGCTGCGACTTGCTGTGCCCACATCCAAGGGGTAGGCTGGACCCATCCTACATGCCAGTGAGCTGGCGCCATTTCTCAGATGCCAACCTCGGCTCCGCCCTTCCAAGATCACTGCTCAGAGGGTGGAGGCGTTCCAATCTTGGGAGTCACTGGGGGAACAATAGGCAAGGCGGGGTCAACAACATTACTGTGCATACCTGCCCAACACTCTGTAGCTATAGGGCACGTTTACACTCACACTTGCCTCAGAAGCCGATTTTAAAAGGCCCCCACTGCTCTGGAATGCTATAATGTTGAGCAAACTTTTAAAAATGCTCTTTTCCCTGCAGTCACTGACAAGCATTTGCATAGGGGTCGGAGAAACATCTTACCCTTGATTAAGAGTGGTCATTGCTTCAGCTTGGGGAGTCATCATCCTGCTTTTTAGGGGCTCCTGTGAACCTGTGACTTGTCCAGGGTCCCACAGCAAGAAGGGGCACCCTGAGGTTGGTGCTAGAACTTCTCAGAGTGACCCAAGAGCTGACTTTGAGCAACTGACAATAGGCAGCAGCTGGATGTTTACCAGTTACATTTCCAGGCAAGGAATCATTATTCATCCCATTACCGAAGGGAGCAGGATTGTTCAAATTGCTATTATCAAGGCTCACGGAAGCATTTACTGCCTTAGTTGGGCGTTTTGCTTTCCCCAGACATTTTTCTTCAGCTTAAATTTTGAAAGACTTTTTTTTTTTGCCTTGGTATATGCCAGTACATCCAGGCTCTTTCACAGCACCTTCTCCCCCAGAGAGGGGCATTTATCAGTCAGCCTTGGAGCTAAACCTGCATTTGGCATCAAATACTGAAAAAAAGTAACTCGGTGTTCACCCAGATAGGCCAGTCTGCTAATTACACTCCTTGGAACCTCAAGCTTCAGAGCAAAGTTAGGGGAAGAAGCACAGAAAGAGAGAAAAGGAGCAGTTCTCTCCTCTCAGTTTGCTTGGGAATAAAATGAACAGTATTTTCAGGTTAGGTGACTTTTCTAAGGCATCACAAGTAAGCGCCAGCACAGCCCTAAAACCATCAGGGGACTCTGTCCCCAGAGGAGTGAAGGACTGGCTTGGCAGTGGAGGGCCTTTCGTGTCTGTGCCACGCAGTAGAGTCTGACAGGCCCAGGTTCATTTCTAGCCCTGAACTTGCGTACATGGTTGACTGCAGATGAGTTATCCTACTCTGTGCCTCTGGTGAATTCCCCGTTTCTAATTGGGCATTAAAATAGCGTAAGCTTCAGAAGATTGTTGTGAGTGTTGTATGAAATTACACACGAAGCGTGCTTTACACAAAAGTTACTGGGAATATCACCACCTGCTTGCCGAGTGTCTTTTGCCTTTCTGCTTCCTAGCCTTGGTGTGTGTAGTCTTTCCATCTCAAACAGCCTTTCCCATTGCTATCAGCAAGAGCAGAAATCTAACATCCTCAGAGATGCACTCCAGTGTCTCCTTCTCATGCAGTCTTCCTGAATATCTGCCTCCCACACACAAAATGATGAGCGTCTTTGAGCTTTAAATGATCCTCCTCTGACCTTCTCAGGTCATATAATACTTTCTTATATGAATCATCACTTCTGCCTTTCAAAATACCCAAGAGTAGGTGCCACTGCCACGTAATATTTATGCATCCCCTACTCCTCTGGAATTTTCTGATGGTTACACCGTCACGTCTCACTGTGATTCAGTATCTGTCTTTGAAACAGGGACTTGTGTCTGATTCCTGATACCCTGCAGATGACAGGTGCCCAGTCCAGTGGACACTTGTTGAATCAACAAGTGAATAAAAGAACATGCCCATTATCTCTAAAGCATATTAGTGCCAAACACGTAGCAAGTCCTTGAGATTTGTCAGAAGGCAAGTTCAGTATGTACCATGGTAGGATTCACAAACTCAAATGCTTTTGAGGGCCATATGGACAACCAGCATGAGGGAAAGTCCTAGCAATTGTGCAGTATAAAAAGCAAGACCACTGACTGAGAGTACAGTATTCTTCTCAACAGTCTCACATTCTAATTTTTGAAAATGCTACTTGGCAAGAAGAGGTGTATCCATGGGTCAAATTTCTCCTGCCCTACACTTTGCTCTGACAGGTATCTTGTGAGTTAAGGGAGGCCCTCAACTTGTAATAATTAGAAATTTGTGTCAAAGAGAAGCAGTTACCTTTGTCAAACTCATTAGAAGCATCTTCTGGGGTATAGTCTTGGCGCTATGAAAACTTGGCATCCATTAAAATCTACAATTGTATTCCTGCCTGATGTTGCTTTTGTTCAATTCTCAGATGGACGGCAAGCTGACAGCATATACAGATGATGAATAGATAACCCTTCCTGTTAGTCCTTTCTAGGTAGTCTATCATTTAAATGTAGCAATGCTGTGAAGCCAGTGAAAGAATAGTAAGAGGGAGAAGTATAGGCTGGAAGACTAAAGATGCAAAGGGAAATATTAGTGGTGAGGAAGCCTTTGTGTTGTTTTGTCAATAATCACATCACATATTGTACACCCCCACACCTCCAATGAGCTTCATTTCCTGTAGTGAGAACAGCGCAGAACTAAATGACCTTGAAGATTCCGAGAGAATCACAAATGAAACAGGTCAATGCGACTGGCGGCAGGCTGTGCAGAAGAGGTCGCTAAAGGTAAGGGTAGGGTGGGCAATGTTGGAAATAGATTCATTTTCCGCAATTAAGTTTCCATTCAGAGACTGACATTTGGTTTCTCGTTGCAGCCCCTTCAAATCTGTTCTGAGCTAATACACAAGCTGTGGGTTCAGCCTGTGAAAAGGAGTACTGGGTGTTCAGAAGCAGTTAAATCACTTTTCCTCCCCAGCACCATCTGACAGAGTGGGCCAGGCCTGCCAGGAGAAATGGACCATAAGAAAAGGGGTGGACCCTCTCCACATCTCCACCCCACTCACAGGAGGTGCATGGAGAATGCACAACCCAGGGATTCCTGGGAAAGACCCAGGAAGGGTCATCAAGGAAAGGCCCAGCATTCCTGTCACCTTCCTGTGGAGAACCTGTATTGAACACAGCTGGGGTGTGGTAGATTTGATCACACTTAAGGGCTTTTTTAGCTCTGATCCTTCACTGCTTTATATTTTTGAACTAGGGTATCTGTTCTGCAGAAGAAGGTACAGGAGATAAATAAACTTCAGCTAATAGGGACAGCTTAAAAGGACACCCAGAACCTCACTTTGGCCCTGGGTGAAAGGGTTCATGTTATCCTTGACTTGCACTACCTTGACTGTCTTGATTTTTTCTACTGCGCCTGTAATGTTCTTCCACTGTGTTCTGATCAGTAAAGTTGCCTTTTTTCCTGGTTCCCATCCTTCTCTCCACAGCACACATGCACACACGCAAGTATGTGGACACACACGCACAGTTGATTCCTGCCCCCCAGTCAACCTCCATCACTTTGGAATATCTTACACACTCAGTCCTGTCCTTCCTACAGACACTGGACATGTCCCTGAAGGACCCTGCATTCCACAGTCATTCATATTATACCAAAATTCATACTATACTTGTGGAAGTGATTCCCATCATTTGCAGTCAGTCTGAGCCTTTACAGCTTTCTGTTCAACCTGCCATGGGTTTGAAACACCTGTGACACCTGCCTTGGTGACCACATTGCCTACTCCTGCGCCCCTCGTTTTGCTGCGTTGTTTTTTTCTGCATGGGATATTTTCTCCCTGCAGTACTTTTCCCATCCTCTTTTGTTTCTCCCTGCCTCAGTCCTATATTTGCTATTCTCTTCCCCTAAATTTTGGTGTGGTTGACAACTTCTCTTCATGGAGCCCCCAAGTCAGATTTTTCCAATCCACTCCCTGACCACTCTTTTAATAGCTAATTCTCCACCATCACCTTTGCCATATTCCTTTTACTGCAGGACTTCATCATTACCTGAGTTTTCTTATTGGTGGTTTTATTCCGAATTTATTTTTCTCACTCATTGCCAAAAGAAAATCAGCGTCAAGAGACCGGGAGGCTGCCTTGCTTTGCCTCTACTCCCGATTCTTAGCATGGTCCCCAGCATTCTGTAGGTGACTGACGTTTTGAAATGAATGACTGAATGCCTGAAGCCGCTCATGTGTTTCTGAATTATCCCCCTAGCTAGTTTCTCCAGAGCAGACTTAGCTGCATCGAGGTGAGAGTAAATGGATAAATATGAATCACGGGGAGTAGGAAAATTTGCCAACAACTAGTCTAGGACTGTCCCAAGGCTAAATATTTCAAGAAATAACAGATGGGTCAAGGATGAAAAAAGTTTAGCTAGCAGAGCGCTGACTTGAGCAGAAGATACCAGAAAGACAAAGAATCAGAGCTTTGTGATCAGCCCCTGGGCATCAAAGAACGTCCCAGCTTTGTAGGCCCCGGCTTCTCGGCTTGTAAACTGTACACTTTAATAACCACAGTGAGTGATCTCATCCACATAAGAGGTGGAGCGAGTGGGTACTGGATACTTAGCTACTGGAGTGGTGAAAGGACTGAGGGGTCATTTTTGCCCCCTTGGACCTCTGGAGCTGCCCGCTGGACAGGACAAATGGAAGGGTGCCCGTCACACCCTCCACCGACACCAGAGCAGGGTGGGACACTTTGAGGGGCCACAAGAGCTCCGTCCCTGAAGGCAGGCAGATGGATAGGCTGCAGAAGAGTGGGCAGGAACCCCGAAGAAAGGTAGACACATTCCTGCTCCTCTGTGGCTCACGTCCTGACCTGGAACCAAAGATGAGCAGCTGTGGGTGTCGTCCTTGAAAGGAAACCCTATAACCAGCTGTGTGGTTATGTGGGAGGAGACGGGCAGGAAGCTATCCAGTCGGGGCAGAGCTGGGGAGGCCGGCCTAGCAGCTCCTAGGGAACCCGCGCAAGTCTCAGAAGTTTCGCTTCTACAAAGGGCATCCCTTCTGAGGGAAAGAGCATCCTTCACTGTACAAAAGGAGAAAGTGGCAAGGGGAGGGTAAACTCAATGCCGGTACACACTGAGGTGGAAAAATGGGCCATGCACTCGAATTCAGATCTTTTCCCCTCATTTTAAAAATGATTCTTCCGGCCAAGGACTCTCTCGCTTTCATGTCATAGACTTCACGCTTCTGTTCCTCCAACCAGGGTCTCATTGACACAGGTAGGGCCAAGCAGAATGCACACATCCTGAATGAATAATGGGCAGGGTACAATCCATACCAGACTCTAGAGCCCGGAGAGTCCCAGGTCATTGTTTTCCTTTGGGACTTGAAGCCATAATCCCAGAGAATAAGAGCAAAGTCTTTATGTTAGACCAAAGTGAGTTCAGACCTCATCCCCAGTGCCCAAAACTTCCAATCCTCTCAGTAAATTGTCAATCTTTGAACATTAGCTACCAACTACTGTCATTACCTTTCTATCAACGACTAGCAAGCAAAGCACGGTGTCTCAAGAAACACAGGTATTCATCAAACACTCATGAAAATGAAGTTCCCGTTACCATCCCTCCTCAGCCACACTTCTGCTTGTCCCTCTCCTGTCTCCCTTCTCACTATCTGGTCCATCTAGGTGATGATGCCTGGCTTTGTGCGGAGAGTTTTCCAAGAGTCAAAAGGGACACATTTCTCCCATCAGCATCTCTCTTTGAATTCATTGCATACGTAGGCAAGTTGATTTCACACTGCTCTGACATGACAGGTCTGCTGTCCAATCTAGGAAGTAGATACATATCATCATATACGATATTCTGATTCCCTTCAAGCCCAGAGAGCAAGGGTTTGCTCATTTTCTTATATCCCCAGAAGAACTCTGTTCTCTTCCTCTACAATACTGAACCCATAGTGATTCTAACACTAACACTAATACTAATACTAATCCTAATACTGATTTACCATACACAGTCTCTTTTTCCACAGAGAATCACCTAATACCTCCAGTTTTTAGACTTGCTGGGCTTTCACATTGGAGGCAGAGTTGTGAAGCAGACAGGCAAGGTCCATAACTTACTGGAGCTTACGATCTGCTGGAGAAAAATGGTGGGGGGAAAAATTACACAGGCAAGCGTCTCATTTGTTGTGCTTCTAAGAAAAAGTCCAGGGTCCTTCTTAATGAAGGTGGAGAAGAATCTAAACTGCGCAGGAAAGCCAGGGAAGGGGTCTCTAAGGGATGGTGCTGGGGGAGAGAGCTGGGCGCTGGAGGGAAGTTAGCAGGGTGGAGAGGAGCAGCCGAGCTCAGGTAGAGAGGGGGCCGGGACTGCAGTGGTGGTAAACAGGGCTCTGTCTCACGGGGCACACAAGCCATACTGGAGAGCTGGAGAGTCGCAAGAGGAGTGAGGGGCAGTTTTCTAGGAGCCAGGACATGGTCAGGGCCTTTAGGGTTTCAAGTTCTCCATGGCCATTGCTAGTTCACATATTTTAAAAAGTAGAATTTAGAAAAAGAGGAAAAGGCTTTTTTCTAAAGGTTGAACTAAGAAAAAGTTGCGTCAGATGTGCGACAGATCTCCAGCGTCTTAAATGCAGTGCTTTTCTGAATATGCCCTTAGCCACCTTCTGCTCTGGGTTTTCCTGAAGGGGTTAACAAAGGCCTCATTGTTCTCAGGACAGGACAGGCAGGGTCTACTAACCCGTGTGGGAGGTTGTTCCCTGGAAAAACTGAATCCCCCGAAACCCTGACCACATTGAGCCTCTTCTCCTGTAAGCTGTGGGCGTTGGGATTGTGTCTTAGTGATGCGAAATGGAGGAATACAGACATGTAATAATCTAGATGCATCCAAGGCTTTGTGGATACCTGTCCACCATGCTGAGCCATTCATGAGGGTCAAGGGTCAGCCCCAGGGTGGTTCCTTCACTTGGCTGGAGAAAGACAACTTTCTTGTTTGTGGGCAAAGAACCAGGAAGCTAAGAATTCTTGCTACCCTAACCCTGCTGAAGTAGGGCACAGAGGAAAGAGAGCAGGCCTCGGGCAATTGCTTCCTATGAAAACAGTTTCTCTTTCTCTCAGAGATAGGCAGGGTCCCAGTTCCTCTTAAGAGAAGCCCCTTCCTTCAAGATGGACTCTCCTGGCTTCTGCTCAAATAACTCCAGTCCCCACAGCCCTGGACAGGCCAGTCTTACCTGCTGATCTCCTTCCTGGCTGTGTCCCTCCCTGGGAGAGACCACAGAGATGTCATTGTACATCCCAGGAGACACATGCACCACATGCTAAGGAGGACCTTAGGTGATCCCGCGCCCTGTGTCCCTGCTCCCTTTTCCCTCTGCATGAGCTTCTCAGACCCGTTCATCTAAGAGCACATTTTTGGGGGCAGCTCCACCCTCACAGCCCCATGCTTTCTGATTTTTATCAGGTGAACTAGAAATCAGGGCCACTTTTCAAGCCTGCCTCCTTCACAGGGTGATTTTGGCTATCAAGTAAGGTTTGAAGAAGAAGGAAGTCTGCTCCGGTCTGAAAATGCTTTTGTGTTTAATTTTTTTTTTAATGGTTCTATTCACTAAATCCAGATCACTTTCCTTTTCCTCACATAAAAATAACAAACGAACAAAAATTCTGGTGTGCTTCTGAATTCTCAACCCCTCTGGAAGGCTTCTCTTCCAGAGTCCTTAAGAACCTCTTTCTCTCAACTCTAGAAATAACTCTGAGATGTTTATACACTTTCCTCCGAGGTAATTCCAAGCAGCAAGGTATGTCAGGAGCCCGGGCCATGGCTGGCAGCTAAGTTGGCACCCAGATGATTGGTGCCTGTGTCTCCTACTCTCCAGAACTGTGATTTTGTGGAGTAAATTTGCCTATTGCAGCTCCATCTTGGCAGAGCTGTCTTGGGCCTCGTAAACTACTTTTAGGGGGCAGTGGACCCTGAACATAACACATATTAGTAAGAAAGAGAGGCTAAAGCAGAAGCGACTGCTGACATCTTCACTTCACATGGCTGCAGACTGGCTGTACGTCAACGAAAGGCAAGAGATCATTTTTCTGGCCTAATCTCATAGATTTGTAGCAAGGGGACCCCAGGTGTTAGCCTCAGTGACAGTAGATACAGGCACCTGGTCTAACTGCAAAGACAGAGCAAGAGGAAAGACGGTTTTGCTCGATGCCTCTGATGGTGCCTCAATTTACAGTTTTATCTCCATGCACCGAAGGACCAGTGTCCACTTATCATGTGGAGAGACAAGAAAGGGCCCAGGAGAAACTGAGTTAAAATGTTTTGGACATCAGAAGTGTGTACCCCCGGGAAACAGTAAGCAATGCTGTCCCACAAAAGAGCCCTGGGCTCTAAGTTCCGCTTTATCCCAGATTGGTTGTGTGATCTCCAGCAAGTCATTGCCATCTGTGGTCCTTGATTTCCCCAGGTCAAACACGCGGAAGTTGGAGCAGATCAAAGGTGACACGAAGCTAGATACACTTTGTCCCAGTGGCCGAGTGTTTCAAAAGGCTCAGATTATTGCCCTCAGTACAGAGCTGAGTGTTTTCATATAAACAATCAGGTTTTCAGCTGCTGAAAACTAGAAGGTTGGGCATGTGGTGATAGGGTACAGAAGGGCAATGGTGGCCTCTCACATTTAGTCGGGACAGATACTGTTCAGTTCTCATAGGACCTACAGCAATCTGTCCCCAACGTCGAGGCTGTTACCTGTTTGTGTACCATTTCTCACAATTCTGTGTGTGTGTGTGTGTGTGTATGTGTGTCTGTGTGTCTGTGTGTCTACCCTCCAGTTTTAGTTGGTCACATGGTAAGCCTGGTCTCTGTGGACATTTAATTTGCAGCTCCTGACGTGAGGATCTTGGGATGGCTCCCCTTTTCCCATTCTAAAAGCAGGCTGGAGAGTCATTCCCTGCAGTCACACATCAGCTCTACATCCTTCCTGTGTGACCTTCAGCAAGTTCCCTAACTTCATCTAAGTGACAAGGAAGATAGACATCCCACTACATAGGTGTATGGTCAGAACAAAACCCACTTTAAAAAATGCTTAGCCCAGGATCTGGACAAGTCCTCAAAGAGTCGCCCAAGGATTTTATAAACATTACATGTCATTGTTAGTGACATCAGCAAATTTCTAAAGCATTGTTTTTGTGTTTTGTTTTTTTGGGTACCAGGAATCGAACTCTGGTCCCTGTGCTTGCAAAGCAGGTGCTGGAACCACTGAGCTAAATCCTGGGCCCAAATTTCTAAAGCATTGTGATGGTGACTTTTTATAAAGCTAGCCAGTTCTACCGTATGGCCAATGATACCCCAATATCCAACACTGCTCTTTGAAAGGTTTCACAGATTGTTTTCTGGCATGATCCCACAGACCCCTTCCAGTTCCAAAATTCTGTGACCGTCACCAGGAGTCACCAGGCAAATGTACATAGGAGTCAGGCCAGTATCATGAGTGGGTGAGGCAGGCTGGACGGGGGAGCTTCTGCAGCCTTCTAGTGACGTTCCTGCTCAGTCCTCTAAAGCCTGGCTACCGCACAGCAGCAGGCCTGTCACTGCGAGACAGACTCAGCTCCCTGGCCAGCTGTTTCATCCTTGGTGCATCTTCCAGGATAAGGAAGCTTCTGAGAATTCAGGCATGGCATATCAGAAAGGAAAAGAGGGGAAATGAGCAAGGCCAGGAGAAGCAGAAATGTTTTACGTGAACTGAACTCTGGATGCATTCATTTCTGGACTAAAAGTCATTTCTCATTCTTCAAATCCACCTCTTCTAGGGAAACTTGGGCACGGGCTCTTCCTGGTCTCTAGATGTTCTGCTGTTGGGCTTAAACTAAAGCATTAGTTCTTCTGGTCCTCATGCCTTTGGACTTGGGCTAAAACTATGTCATCAGCTCTCCAGCTTGCCGACTCGCTCTGAAGATCTTGCCAGCCTCCATAATCCTGGGAGTCAATCCCTTGTTCCAGACAGCCATGGCTTCATTTAAAATGTTAAAATATTATAAAAGGAAGTTATGAGAGCGTCAGATTCCTGGGCTAGTGAATTTTTATTTTTGCTTCTCCACTGACATGGTTTAACCTTTGCTTTGGGCAGCAAATAAATTGTTCAAATAAAGTGAAGAGAAGAGGGTGGAATAAGAAGATCTTTTGGGAATGACTTTGCTGGAGGATAAACATCCTTCTATCCATTCTTTCCACCACACTTCATTAAATTTTATTTATATTATTAATGCATGTAAGAGGGCGGCAAAGACTGTAAGAGAATGACCCACATCACACACACAGCCCAGAGTAAAACGCACGATAGAAATCAGATGTCAAGATTTATAATGTTACAGCACAGACTGTAGTCACCAAGTTTTTCTGGAAAGCGTTCGAAAGTTTTCTAAGCTGGACTCTGCCAGAGACCTACCATGTGCCCCCAGGTCTCTAGTTCTTAAAATATCAGAGTGTCAGACCCCACAAAATTAGATGTGGGAATAAAAATAGTACTTGGTCATAGGGCTTCTAGGGAGATTAAATGAGATAATGTGCCTGAAGGGTCTGGCATATACCCAGGTTCAGGACCTGGGAACATCGCTGTAATTACTATGGTCAGTGACCGTTCCTGTCTCGGTCACAGAATACTGCGGCTCCTACCACTGAACCCCATACTCTTGCCAAGGTTTTCTCCACCTTCTGTTCCTGCTTCCGTTTCCTCCCAGCTTTTTCCTTTTTCCTAGTCCCTACTGAGGCAGTCCATACTTTTATTGAATGTAAGTTCTTCATTGAGTATCAATGAACCATGCCTCTGTCATCTGCAACCTTAAGTTACACCTTCAAGGATCAGGCTGTCCTGAGAATCTTCTACATGCCCTGCACTGTGTGAGGTTTGGATAGGGAGATAGGGAGAGAAGGCTACAGTCCTAGCTTTGGAGAAGTTCGGAGTGTGATTCTGACACTGACACATGAGAAATGCACAGAATGCAGTCCCTACCTTGGGTGGCGGAGGCCCCTAAAGCTCCCACTGCTCCTTGCTGGCTCTCCAGCCATCTCTGCTGGCACTCTGTCTCCAAGGCTCTACACCTGTGCCGCCCCTTGGGCCTCTGTTCTTTTTCTTGAACTTTCTTGGCATGGATTCACCTAAGGCCTTTTGCACTTGAGATCCCCTCTGCCTAGAGTATGCATTCCTGATATTATCCAAATTGGTTGTGTTTACCATTTCTGTCCCAGTTTGTATATCTCCTTTTCTGCCAGCTCCTCTCTGATGATATCAGTTCTGTCCTAACTGGAGAATCCATCTCTGCCTAGACCTACAGTTCCCTATACTTTGTCTCATTTTTTCCTTGCTCCTTACTATTAAAATTCCCACCACCATTCACTTGTATGTTGCTTATCGTGTGCCTTCCCACCTCTAACAAGTGCAGGGGCCCTGTCTATCTTATCTTCCTGCATTTCCCATTTCCTAGCACATTGTGAATGCTCAAGAAGTATTTGTTTAATATTTCTTGAAGGGTATTAGAGGTAAGGACAAGTTCCATCCAAGCCCAGATATATCTTGCAGTCTCTACCATGCAAGCAGAGTACTTTCTTCCTGAGGAGGTGGCTCCTCTCAACAGAGGGCCCCGTGACACTGGGAGAGAGCATCCCTATCATAATGTGAATACCCAGCCCTCACCTCTGAACAAATGGCGTTTGACTCCATATGGCAGCTGGAAACCAAATAGATCAATATATCGTAACAGTGGGACAGAAACTGTCTGCCACCAGAAAGAATTAGTTGTTAGCGGAGGGGACAACACTCACAATCCTATCTGGAATCTGTAGGGCTCATGGCTACTTCTCCTTTTCATCATGGAAAGGAAGGAAACCAAAAGTGGACCTGTGTGGGACAAAAAAACCAAATGGAGGCAGCCAGCCGTGGCCAGGAAGAGTTAGGCTTCTTGAGATCCACCTGCATCTCAGAGAGCAGATGGTGGCTTGGCAAAGGGATCATCTACCCTCCACAACATTATTAAAAGCTCACGAAAAACAGTCTGACCATTGGTCACAGACCGGTGTCACATCACGATTAAACGCCGGCCTAAGTTCAAATCCCAGCTGCACCAGTACGAGCTGTGAGACTGTAGAGGCGCTGTCTGTGAGACAGGCGGTGTGATCATTTCTGCCTCCCAGAGCTTCTGTGAGAAACAGCTCATACAAACCAGAATCCACTGCGGAGCCGGGCGTACCCCAAGTGTGCTTGGTAATTGATATCATTATCATTGTCATTATTAGCAGCAGTTATGCTCTGTACCATCCCCGTGAGGTTAGGATCCTGTGTCAAAAGTGAGACCAGAAAAGGGACGCCCAGGGCGGGAAGCATGTGGCCCAAGCTTACCCGGCATGGAGCCTAAGTGATGCTCCTTTTGTTTTGTGAATCCCAGAAATCTGTTCTTCTCACGCAAATGTTATCTCGAAGAAGAGCAGAGGTTTTGTGAGCATGGACCTGCTCAGTCCAAACCCTAGAACATGCGTTTTCTCCAAGGGCAGTTAGTTTGTGGCCATCACTTCTTGTCTCTTTGGGACACCTCCTTTCCCATCCTGCACATTTCTTTTCACCTAGACTGTGGTGGCTTCGACTTCCTGGGTCGTGTATTCTTTTGTGTTCTTCCTCACATTCAGCATAACCAGCTCCCAGAAGAGTTCCTGCTGCCGGTCATGAGTGCATGGATGTGCTGATGTTAAGTCCTGCCCTCCTAGCACTGTCCTTTTTTAAGGTCTTCCCTCCCGTCGGAGAGCAGTGGAGGTGGAGCTGGGCCCCTGTAGGGAGGTCCCTTCCGGTAGCCTGACTTCAGCAGTCACAGTGAGTCCTGGGCCAAAGATCTAAACCTGAAACCCTGAGCCGGAAGCCCAAGAGTTTGAGGCCCATGGGAAGCTCTGCTGTGACAGATAATCATTGGTTAGCTTGAGCCCTGCCCTCCTGGCATCTCTGTGGGAACTGACCTTCTGGAGATATGATCCCCCAGGGACACATCTGTCAGATGATACAAGACAGTAAGTAGTTCACCCCTTGACTGCAAGAACAGATGCCTCTTACTGTGAAGCAGAAACGACTGCAACAAAACGATAACTCAGTGGAAACGAACCACAGTTTTCATTAACACAGAACAGGCAAACATGACCCTAATGAGAAAATCTGCTGTGATGGTTTCCCTTTGCTGACAGCAGACTGTCCTTGTTCAAGTCAGGGATCCTCCTGATGAAGTTCTTGAGGTGGACAGGACGCGTTTGCTCTTTGTAAATCCATGCTGAGGAGCAGCCTATCCAAGACTGAGTCAGTCCCTTGGGGAAGGTGTGTGCTTCCAAGCAGAGAGAGGGAGGATAGACAGCACCTGGCTGAGAGACTGAGGTGGGGGTGAGCCTTGCGAGACCTGGAGGTGGAAGGTACACAGAGTTGGGAGAGAAGGAGGAGGAATTCCGGGGGAGCATCATTTTCTAAACAAATGATGTAGGAGATCTTAAATGGGAGCCTGGTCTGGAAAATTTCCAGCAAAAAAACTGCGTCCAGGAGTGAGGAGCTGCAGGAATGAACTGTAGGTGGGGAAAGAAGGAGGAGATCCTCCACTCAGTGGTTCTCCAACGGTGTTGCCTTGGTCAGCAGGGTCGGCATTACCTCTAACTCGTTACAAATGAAAGTTCCTATCTCAAAGTCTGAGCTACTAAATCAGAAGTCTGGACTTGGGCCCAGAACCCTGTCTTGTTTATCGAGTTCCCAGGTTGGGGAGGGGGCTGATGCACAGGAAAGTTTGAGGATCTGACTGGTCCTCCGAGCCTGGATGTCCACAGGTCAGGGTAGTGAGGTGGCAGATGTTCAGGGGCAGGGAAGTAGGACACAGATCCATTATCTACACGCTGTCAGAAATGCATAAGGTATGACTTGATTAAACAGTCTAGGGTGTCCACCAGGTCTTTGTCTTTCCTGCCCCTTCCCAATATGGCTCCCTAAATCACCCAGTAAGTCACTCAAGCGTCCCTTCAAGGTACTGTGACTATCTTCTGCTTATTGAAGAGGAGGACACTGAGGGCTTTAAAGTTGAACGCACAGGCAAGAACTGACCAGCGGCTGAGCCCAGTAGGGAGGTCAGCACCCAGCCTGCAGCACTGCCCATCTCTCTGATTCCCTGCTCTGTTCGCCCAGTTACCCTCTTTGCAATCCAGTGTGCTCCTAGGCAAATGAGATCCGCTTTCCCACAGCAGATTGCATGGCTTAATGCAATCTGCACTTGGAAAATCCTTTTAACGTGCCACACACAGCTAGCTCACATGTACAATGTATGCATAATTTGTTGACTGTAATAATAATGTCCCTTAATAATATGAGGTGATTGACTTTGCACAGTTTCCATGTATTGGGTTTTAAGGGCCAGAAAAATATTTAAAAGCATTTCAGGGACTTATATAGGTTGCTAATTTTCGATATTTTTATGTAAGGGTGTTTTAAAGCAAAGCGTCGTACAATTTACTACCACCATATTTCATAAGAGAAAATCCATTTGAACAACAAAAATAAAAAGACATAAGCTTCGAATAAGAGCCCTATAAAATATGCATTTTGCTTCACTATATTGGCCTCATTTTTCAGGTTTGCTATCATTATAAAAGTAGTTTTTCAAGTAATGCAGTGATTCTTAAATCACTGAGGGCCAGAAAGAAGTTTTCCGAATCCTAAATTCCAGGACTGGGGAGCAACTGCAATGTATTTTATTCTACTTAACAGCCTTCCTAATAGCCTTCCTGCTTCTCTCCATTGTGGACATAACCAGGGCAGAAATCATCACGTCTACTGCTGCAATCAAAAGTCAGAGGCCCACTATCAGCTTAGTAGCCAAGTGTAGACCTGCTAGGTCAAACGCAGTGAACTCTGAAGCACATCTTCATGACCCTGATTCTCACAGACCTGACTTTGTTTCCTAGTGTTCAAAGCCTCTTGCTGAGGACCTCACGGGAAAGTTGGCTTCTATCCCAAGTGATCACTAACAAAGTTTCCTCAGCCAAATGCCAAGTTTGTACCCAAAGAAACTCCTCAATTTACTGAACCATGTGTTTTCCAACCACACACCGGCAAGAGAAGAAGAAAAATGGCATTTGTAAAATTCTTTACCATGCAGTTAACCAGGAGACAGGGCTGCGGTCGGCATTCCAGCTACACAAAACTAGTGCTTGATTTATAACAGGTGGTTGACAATCTCTCACATGTTCACTTTCTATCTTATAAAACCTGTTTCAGCCTTGGAAAAAAGGCTTGGGGGACGATGTGTTATCACCCGGGCTTCCTTCCCACTGAAGACGAGCCAGTCGGAATTGATTCTAAATAAGAATTGCTCTGAATAGCCCATCCATATTACACACAGTGAAATTTCAGAGGGACTGTGCCCAGAACTTGCGTAATGAGAAGAACAAGACTGGGCTTTCTTAACCTCAACTTTATTGACATTTTACACCAGATAACATGGTGTTGTTATGGTTTGACCTGCGTATGACAGTGTGCTTATCATCTCCTGCTTCTACCTAAATGTCAGTAGTATCTGCTCCAGTCTGTGCTATGACAATAAATGACTGTAGACATGGTCAGGGAAAGGGACATCATCCCCATTGGAAAACCTCTGCACTAGACTGAAAAGAAGGAAGGAAAAGGTAGATAGTTCTTGCAGTGGGATGAGTTGACTCTTTTTGTGGAGAAGCATTGTGTACATTTCTAATAAACTGCTAAGCTGTAGAATCCAGTAGGTGATGTGTGTCCCATGGGTTGCACCTCAGTTAAGTAAACAGTGGAATCCTTGAGAGATCCTCAGCTGACATTGCTAAGACTGAAAGTGTCTGTTCACTATTTATCCAAGGGCAGCTCTGACAAAAGATAGCAAATATTTTCCTGGGGACTTTTATCAAATATTGGATGGGTTTAAAGGATGACCTTTGACTTTTAGGGCAATACTTTTCTCTAGAGACTACAGGATCTTGCAAAGTCAACTGAAGTTACAATCTGGAAATTGTATTTTTTTCACCACATTAGCAAGGTTGTTGGCTACCAATACATAAATTCTTGAGCTTACATTGAACACAAGGCCTTGGGTACAAAACTAAAGTCAAGCATTATCATCAAAGAAGCCTGTTCTAAAAAATTGCCACGAGCTTCCCTTTCCAGCCTAGTACCCCTTAGAAAAGCACACGTTACACTAAGTGGACACAGACTAATACAATTCTAATTAATAGATTTTTAGAGGTGCTGTAGTCTGGAATTAGCAATATAGAGATACTGGTGTGGAAGTATTGAAAGTTTATTCATCCTGGAAGACTGATTCTTTTACAGAGATCTACCTGGAAGGGTATATAAGTAGTCACAAGGGCCTCTTCCAAGCCAGGGTCTCAAAACATAACCTGCAGACTCTGACATCGCTGTCATTTAGGAGGCACGTTACAATACAAACTTTGAGATCCTATGGCAGGAATTCTCAGTAAATGTAGATTCCAACAATTAGCATTTTTAGTGACCTTTTTTTAAAAATTTTTTGCATACTTAAGCTGGGGAGCTACTGCCTAAGATTCCGAAGGACTTTTCAAAGTTCTCTATCTGCAAGAGACGTACTATAAGTAAGAAATAGACTCTTGCCATACCAGCCCCTTGCTATTTGAAGACCATTTGTTACTGTAACATTCTGGCCCTATCCTGACTGAAACAAATTGCTTACTGAAAGCATGAACACCGCTGCAGGCAAAGCATCTGAGTTCGCTGTCCCCACCCCTTTGTATAGTACTTACAAAGTGGGAAATCATAGCCTCTCTCTGCTGTATTTATTTCACCTTCAAAGTTGGAATAGTCATCCTGGCTGCCTAGGAGAAACACTGTGAAAGTGACAACTTTACATGTGATGTCTCATGTAGCGTTCTAAACTTGTCCTGTATTAGCTGGTTTAGTTCACAATAACCATTTTGTAGATGAGGAAACTGAGACATCTACAGGGTTCCAACACTTGTGAAAGGTCACACAGTTTAATAGGTAGCAGAGCCAGGATTCCAACTCAAGGCAGGTTCATGCCTGAGACCTCGACTTTGTTTGCTGGTGATGCCCAGGAGCTCCAAACTCCCAGCACACAGTGATTAACAGGAGTGTTTTCTCCGTGAGACATGATAAACACCATGTCTGCATCCTGAGGTGCTTTGGAAGGGTGAGTCAGAAAAGCATTATGACCAGAAAACATAAAGATAGTGGCTCTTAAATATTAAAAAGCAACATGCAAAGTCAAATGAATATTTAAATGATATAAAACATGTCATGATAGTATCTAGTCCACATCAATATCACTCAACTCTCGCATTAATTAGATTTAATGCAAGAGAGGAGTGGATCATATCAGTTTTGATAATGGAGAGAAGACTTCTACACATGCTCAGAGTCCAAATTGTGCTTAAAATGACTCCCTGAATAGAATTCAGTGGAATGAGTGATTGTCTTGGTTATTTCTTTGTTGCTGGGCCGAAATACCCAACTTCCTCAAGTTAAAGCAGAAGAGGTTTATTTTGGCTCACAGTTTGTAGAGATTTCAAATCATATTCAGCTGGCTCCAAGGCAGGGCAACAGGACAGGCTAGAGAAGAAACAGCTCATGGCACGACAGCCAGGAAGCAGAGGAGGACCAAGTGGGGGGAGCTATGCGCTTCTGGGCCACCTCCCACAGTGACCCACCTGCACCCAACATCGCATTTAGCCGTAAACTCAGCCATCCGTGGACTAATCCACTGATGAGGATCATGCCACCTTGATCCAGTCACCTTGCAAAAGGCCCAGCTATGCATGCTTGATGCTTTAGGTGGGGGGGGGGACATCGAGATACAAACTATAACAGTGGTTGTATAATTTTCACTATTGTCCTGAAGTTTGACCGACAGAGACACATCTGAAGGTTCAAAATTCTTTAGCAAAGCAATAATCAGTCCCCTGAGCCACACTCAAATGTTCTTGGCAGCTCCCCTCCAAAGTTGGTCCTCTATAGGCTCAAGAATCAGCAGGGAGACTGAGGAGCTTCTCTTTGCCCAAGAAGATAATTTTCCTTGGTCTCTGAGCTCAGGGTCTAGGCTATAATTCTGCAGAAGAATCCTAGGCTGCCAAGTAGCTGCGAATGGAGTTAAATAAAAAGCAGTTTTGGAACTTCAGTAGCAAGTCATAGGCCTCCCGAATCTGCCGCAGTCTCACTCCACTTTGGCCTGTTTTTCTAGTCTCTGATGCTTTAGTAACCATATGCCATGTATCAAATCTCCCTGCAGAAACTGTCCCTCATGAAGGTGGGCTTCAGCTCTAAACCTTCTCTGGGTGTGTGGGGTAAGCAGCTCAGCCTGGAGTATCACTTTTACTCCATGGACCACATCTGGAATCTTTTTCTCTTCTAGAGGCCAAGCTAATGGCTCCCTACCCCACGCCTTTGCTTTGGTTCTTTCTCTCTTGGTTCCTACTCTCATTTTTATCATCATGACTTGCAGAGTCTGCCCAATTGATTTTGAATTCTGGTATAGTGATTTAATAGCAGTAGGCTCTGGGATGCAGCAGACCTGAATTTAAATCCTTTCTCTACCTCTTCTCGAGGGAGTCCTCTTAAGTTACTAACCCTCTTTTCATCATGTGTAATTGGGCTCTTAAACAATGCCTGCCTCATAGTGGATACTTTGGAATTAAAAGAAATAAGCCAACAAAAGGGAATAGGACATATAATCACTCAATACATATTTGTGCCTCCTCCCTCCCTTCTCCTTCTCCTTCTCCTCCCCCTTCTCCTTCTGCTTCTTCTTTCTTCTTATATTTGATTTTTGAAGGCTCCTCCAAGAAGACAGCAGGCCAGGTTCCCATTCAGGGAGGAGGAAGCAGAGAATTGGTCAGCCTGAGTGTCCTGTCCAAATCACAGGTCACGTAAGGGCCACAGTCCTGGAGCCTTTAGCACCTGATCTCTAAAGCCCCCATCTGCAATTCTCCACTCCCATGCACACCTTCTGTATTTATTCATGGGCCTACATGGAGATGACTTTGATGGAGTTCTTGTTCATTCTAGAAACTTCTGTAGCTGGCCCCTGGTGTCCAGCATTTGATCAGAGCCAAGTCATCTTTTCTGCAACCTCAAACCCCAGAGAGCTGCAGAGAATCTCAAATCTGGCAGATTTTAAATTAGTAAATAATTTGCTTTTGTCCTCAAAGGCTCCACCATGGGTGGCATTGCATTGATCTGACCTCTCTGGCAAAGCTGGCAAGGTGGGCCAGCAAAATTCACCGCCGTGCCCTTCACTTTCTCTGCAGTCATGAAAGCTAAAGATTGAGCGAATGAAATGGACAAGTGACTATAGAATTTGAAAGAATTTGGAGGAAAAAAAAATCTTCCTAAAGCAGCCTGGTCGAGAGTGTAGAAGCTTCGGATGTAAGGTTTTATAAGTTAATCAGCACTGACACCTCTGGCTTACAGCCTGGCCCACTTAAGCTCCACCCCCCATTAACTGTTAGTACCATGAATATAACCGGCTGTGAGATCCCTGAGACACCCCTTCACTTGCCCTCCTTACTAGCCAGAGCCATTAATAATACTTTTAATCCTACTTTACTTTGCTGGAGAGATGGTGAAGAGAGAAAATAAGAGATTGAGAACTGAAAATGCCCTTAAAGTATTGCAAAAATGTATGCTATTATTATTCTTATAATGGCGATTATTATACCATGAGTGTAAACCCCAAGCAACAGAGGCTAAAGCGTTACTACAGAACCAGTTGATTGTTTTAGGAAGAGATCAAGCCAGGCCTGGCTCTTTGTCTCCTTCCTTTGCTAGGTGAAGCACATTCTCGAGGTTGATGGGGTCGCCGACTTCACCCTGTTTGGCTTACCTATCTTCACAGGGCCTGCACAGTGGGATGTTTTATGTGCCCAGGCCCTGGGGCCAGAGTCAGGCAGGGTAACTGGCTCAATTCAAGTCCCAGTGTGGTTTCTTCACCTTCAGATATGAAAGGCAGCCACACTCAGAGAGTGTGAGCTGAGACCTGAGTGATACGGAAAATGTTGAGTCTGTTTCAATTCACGACCCTTGAGAAGAAAGTCATTCAGCTGGAATAGCTTTCAATTATTGGCAAGTATCATCAGAATCATTTAAGGGGCTTTTAAAGAAGAGGCACTGGGCTCCACTCTGATTCAGGAGTTCTGAGCAGGGCCCTCAAATTGCCCTTCCTACCAAGTTGCTAGGTGAATACTATTCGTCCAGGAGGATCACATTTCTGGAATCCCTAGCATGGTCTTTAAAGGCACAGCTCTAGAATGGAGTTACAGTGCCTGGGAAGAATCTTACCCAGCCATGTAGCAGCTGTCCTAATGTCCTTCTTGCTTCCATTGCTATTTTTGCATCGCTCAAATGAGTTGTTCTGGAGTTTAAATGTGATAATACGGACTTCTAAGGTCATTGTAGCAATTATATGAAAATATATAAGTGCCACGCTTTGCACAGTGCTGAATGTGTCTTGAGTTAAGACTGGCTCAGTATGTATCCTTATAATCTTACCCTGGAAGTACTGGCCCCTCAGTTTTCCTCATTAGGCTAGCTATGAGGAGCTTCAGACAGTGGCCCTGTTTTGTTCATCTCTGTGTCTGTAGAATGCCAGGCGCGAGAAAGGAGCACGCTGTAGAAATTCACTTTTTATTCGGTTATTTATTCATCCATCTTGACCCTGACTAGTCATAGGGAAAGAGTGAGCCGGAAGCAGCAGACCCTATTTCCATGGTGCTCATAGGACGTGCAAATAGGCAAGATATTTACTATAAAAAATGCTTTGAATGAAATAAAAAATGCTGAAATTGGAGCAATTAGAGATTCACATTAGGTAGAGCATTCTGGGAAGGTCTCCTTGAGAAAGAATCTCAAAAGCTAAAACTTGAACAACGGCATGGGGCCAACCACGACAAGACCTGAGAGCGTTCCAGACACAGGCAACGGCCATGGCAGAAGCCTCAAGGCAGGAGGCATTTTGGTGTGTTTGGGGAAGGGAAGGAAGGCCTGGCCCACTGGGATTCAGCTCTGCTAGGGACTGACATGAGACGAAGCTGGAGCTGGGCACGTCCATGGCAGTCCTCGCCAGTCAGTCGAGGAAAGGCACCTGCGTTTGTGACGTAGGGGAGTGACATGTTCAGTTCAGTACGTTTCAAAAGGCACATTAGCCTCTGGGTCGTACACAGCCTAGCAGGAAACAAGAAGACAAGTCAGAAGTTAATGTATTGTTACAGAATAAAGGTATCAGTAGCGCCGAATATAAAGTGGCCGTGTGGATGGAAAAAGAGGTTTTGGAGTCGCAGTGTGTTTGGAGCTGGCACCAACAGACTTACTGATGAACTAGACATGAGGATTTGGGACACAGAAATAGAGGGCTATTCTGTGGATTTAATGAATGCATCTCCAGCTGTGATCTCTTTAGAAGAAGCTGCCACAGCTACTTAGCTCCCCATCTGCTCACATCTCATCTCTTTCCCTTACCCAGTTCCATCTCTTCCTTTCTAAGAACCCAGGGGTCCTTCCAAGGCTCCCCAAGGCCCTCTGTCCTGAATTCTAATGTGCTACTGCCCAGCACTGGTGGTTCTAGTCCCCAAAGCACAGACATCCTATTTCCCCCAAGATAGGGAGGAAGCCACTCTTCCTGGTGTCATTAGCAGAATGACCAGTCAGCATGCAGTGGAAGAAAAAATAAAGCCATGTAGACACTCTGGGGATCTCAGACGCTGGCAGGAAACTAAAAACAAATTCATTTGTGGGAGGGAGGGAGAGGATGAGAATGCTGTCTTGCTGGTTTGGGCCTGCTATTACTGGGCGGAATGGCAGGACCATGGAAAAAGCAGAAGGCATCTTCCAGGCCATTCTGGTTTCCTGGGGTCTCTGAGGACGATGCATTTTTTGCTGGATGTTACAAATAAGGAGATCTGATATTCGAGCCTGCTTCTCTCTCAGTCTGTACAACCTTCTCCTGCCCAACCTCTCTCATTTATTATCCATGCTAGGATCCAGCCACTAAGGTCAATCAAGCTGAGGGTTTTATTTCACAAAGTAAGCTGTGAATGTTTCCATCAGTAGAATATTTTCCTTCAGACACAGCTCAAGCTCAGTTTTTGTGTTGGATTTTTGTTTTTCCATTCTTCCTTTGCTTCCCCTCGGTTGGCATGGGAACGCTGAATCACCAATCCAGGGAGGATCCATCTACCCGGTCACAGCGCTCCCCCACGCTGCCCAAGTGCTTTGATGTGTTCAAAGAGCGTACCCATCTTTCCCTGGTGGAGGAGGTTTGGAAGTGCCAGACCTTCTTGTTGTTTTCCCATGAGTGATGGACTGCAGCCTGCATGACCCAGAGGGGAAAAGCACCTCGCAGTCCAGTCCCTACCACACAGAAGGCAAACGTCTGAGCCACTGTCACATAGCAGTCAGCAGTGCCCTGAGGACTCAGTTCCAGATCTTCTCACCCTGTTGAAATGCTGTGTAATCTTTTAGGATTCTGCTAGACCTTTGCTCACTGGTAAAACAAGATCATCAAGTGCTCTCTTTTCCTCAGAAGAGCTGCGAGGATCAAATGATTTCTTGTGATCCACAGGGAGAGTAAATGGTGAACATTTCTTTTAAGCATAGGATGCTAAACATAGGTCCCGAAGATAGATGTTCACACATAGTTATTACACTGATGGAAAATTATACACCATGGTGAGCTTGATAGTTAACTGATTGTGTCAACTTGAGTAAGATTCACTCAACTAAATTAGATCAGCAAAGTTCTGGGTGTTGCTGAGGGGATTTACTGAAGACAGAAGACCCATCCTGGCTAGGCTCTTCCCCTGAATGGTATCAAAGGGAAACAAAGAAGTAGGGCTCCCTTCTCTTCCTTCAGGGGAGTACCGGTCTTCAATTTCGCCTTGGGCTTCATCTCCTGGCTTCCCAGCCTCCTGATACAGACCCACGTGGGCAATACAGTGAGTGCCAGGCCTTCAATTGGGTCCTTCAGCTCTGCAGAGTGTAGATGGACCTGCAGAGTGTAGATGTAGTGCCTCTGTGGGTGGTCATTATCCGTGAATCTTGTAAATTCTGACACGTTTGTATGTCTTGCATTAAATCGGCCTTCCTAGAAAGCGCTCACTGACACGGTTAGTATGTTTAGGCCTCTGAGGTGGACATGGTGTGTTACTGGTCATACATTCCACTATTCCTCTGCCTACCCACATACATCGATGATTTTGCAAACACTTTATGCCTAGTGAGGTCATGCTAACATGATTAAATTTAATTGAAAAGAAATTATTCTTGCCATGGGGGAGTGTAAGATCCAGTAAGACAGAGTTTTTTTTGAAAACTATATTATTATTATTATTATTATTATTATTATTATTATTATTATTATTATTATTATTTGGTACCGGGGATCAAACTCAGGTCCTTGTGTTTGCAAGACAGGTGGTGGAACCACTGAGCTAAATCCCTGGCCCCCAAAATTATTTTTACTTTTGAAGAATACTGATTGCGTATGTTTATAGGGTACAGTGTGACGATTCCATACAAGAGTACCCTGTGGAATGTACAAATTGGGCTAATGAATTTACCACGTTGCACACTTAGCATTACTTTGTGGTGCAAATATTTAAAATCCACTCTCTTAGCATTTTGAAATACAGGGTATATTATGATAATTATCACCTTGCTAGGCAATAGGTCGCTGGAAGTTATTTCCTTGCAACCTTTCCCCCTTTCTTTGCCTCACTGTCAGATTCTGGTAATGATTATTTTACTCTACTGTGAATTTGACTTTTCAGATTTCACTTATATGTGAGAACATGTGATATTTGTCCCTCTCTGCTTGGCTCATTTCGAGTAGCGTGAAGTCCTTTAGATTCATCCACATTTTTACAAGTGACAGATCTCAGCCTTTTAAAAGGCAGAACAGGATTCCATTGTGTATCTGGACCACACTTTTAAGAATCCACTCATCTGTTGACGGCCCCTTAAATTGTTTCCACGTCTTGGCTACTGTGCGCAGTGCTTCAGTGAATGTGGGAGTACAGAAATCTCTTTGGCCTACCTGATTTCACTTCCTTTGGATATATACCTAGAAATGCAATTGCCACTTCATATGATAATTCTCTTTTCAGTTTTCTGAGGAGCTTCCTCAGAAAGTGCTTGTACTGATATAGTACATTCCCAGTAATACTGAGTTCCCTTTTCACCATAACCTCCTCCACAGCTATCTTTCATGATAACAGCCATCCCTTTACAAAAGCCATCCTTTAGAACACCACCCAGTGAGGTAATATCTGACTGTGGTTTCGATTTGCATGTTGATTGTACATTTGGTGATGATGAATTTTTTTTTTAATATATCTGGTGGTCATTCTTATATCTTCCTTAGAGAAACAACTGTCCTTATCGCTTCTTGGCCTTTTGGCTATCAAGGAGAGAAACAACTGTTCAGGTCCTTTGCCTACTTTTAATAGGGGTACTTATTTTCCTGTTAAATGCAGTGCCTATAAAAATTCCAAAGTCATTCTTCAGAAAAGATAGAAAAAGAAATCCTCTGTTTTGTACGACAATACAAAAGATCTCAATAGGACACACTTGAGTAAATACTGAATAGTTTCTCTAGTGTGAAGAACTAAAAATGGAAATAAGGTTCAAATGGTGTACATGAGAGTGTGAAGTAGGAAGAAAATGGCTAAAGGGGAAGTAGGAAAGGGAGGGGAAAAGAAATAAAGGGAAAGAAAAAAATGTGAAAAAAGCAAACATTTGAAACAAAGTCTTTGTAAATAGGGAAGGGTGAAGGGGGTGAAGGGAGGGCAGGGGAATGGGGAAAATAGGAACTGAGGCATGTCATGTAAAGGTGCAAGACCCTAGTGATAAATGGAACCGTACTGTTTGCTGTGTACCAATAAACTTAATGGGAAAAAAATTAAGAGCAAAAGAAAACAAAAGATCTTAAATCATCATAGCAATCTTGAGTGAAAAGTGAAGCGGGGATCAACCGTACTAACTGGACTCAAGATGTAACAGATTTCATTGTCTCAATCGTAGAGAAAAGTCAGTTTCAAAATGGGTTAAAGACTTCAGTGTAAGAACTGAAACTGCAAAGCTTCTACAGGAAAGCATAAAGGAAAAGCTGTGCACCATGGGGCTGAGCAGTGATTTCTTGCCTATGACCCCAAAAGTGCAGGTAAGGAAAGAGAGTCATATTAAACATAAACAACATACAAACAAAAGCACTCATAACAATGTAAGGGCGGGGGGTGAGCAGTCAGTGCAGAAAGCCACGGAGTTGCCCCTGGGGACTGTGGTGCTCAGCACTTGCACCAGTGAGGTCTCTCCCGGGTGCCATGGATTTTCATCTGTGTCATGAAGGATGAGTAGGAGTTTCAAAGGCTGGTGGTGTGTGACAGCGAGCTCCTTTGGGGAGACGGAAACACACCATGGAAGCAAAGTAAAGCTGGTATTTTCTGGGTATCACTAGACCCTGTGCGCAGCATTTCAGTTTATCTTTCCATGCATAAATAAGACCATTCACTGGAGATCAGGGCCGTCATCAGCCTCACTTGACAGCTATGAAAACAGCGAGTCAGAGAGAGGTAATTTTGCTCAGTGCCTGGCAGGTAAGAGGTGTAGCATTCGTGTGACATTTGGCATCATAATGTGGGTTCATGACCACTGTTCTTTATGATCTCTGCCCAACAGGCATACAGTGGGGAAGGGAGATGGTGGGAGTGGTTAGAGTCATGGCGGGGGAAGGAGACAAAGACAGGACCGGGGAGCTGCCCAACACCACAGGCAAATCAGGCACAGCACCTGGGAGTGAGCCTCCCGGTCCCATTTCCGTCTTGTCTCTGGGCCGCACTCTGGCTCACTGACTCAGGGCAAATTAAGAGACCAAGACAGAGCGTGTCAGAGTAATCAGCGCTCCCCCTGAAAAGTGCCACAACCCCTATGCCTCGCTTCCTCTGTTCTGCTCGTGTTAGGTTTTCCTGGGGATCTGCGTTGGCGGGGGAATTCGGCGTATTTGTGGATAACAGATGTGCATATTTTCTTGGTCTAGTGAGATGCAGAGAAGTAGGAGGAAGCTGGGCACACGGCCAGCCTTCAGCAGAACTGTCAGAGTCCTAGGTCTCGTCTATAGGATTTCCTCCAGTTCCCAGATGCACCCCCTCCACCCTTTTGCTTAAGCTTCCTTTGCTTCCTGCCCGCCGTCAATATAATTTCACTTTTTATGGCGAAAACACCCCAATTACTAGTTGTATTTATTACTCAGCTTAACCTGCCATATCAAACGACTTTAGAATGGGTAGCTTAAATAACAGAAATTCACTTTCTCACAGTTCTGGAGGCTAAAAGTCTGATACCAGTGAGTGAGCCAGCATGGTAGGGCTCTGGGTCGGGCTCTCTCCCTGGCTTGCACACAGCTTTGCCCTCACTCTGAATTCACCCGGCCTGCTGCCACTGCACAGAGAAATAGAGTGCAAGCTCTTTGTGTCTCTTGCAAGGCTGCTGATTCCATCATGAGGCCCCACCTTCATGACCTCACCTAAACCAGATTATGTCCCAAAGTTGCTGCTGTCCAAATGCCATTACATTAGGGGTTAAAGCTCCAGCCTACGAACTCTGGAAGGACACAGTTCAACCGGTAGCACCAGCCCATGGATTTAATGCTTTGCTCAAAAAGATGGGCTTGGTCAATGGATGTTGGAGAGGGCAAGTTTGAATCCAAGGGGTGACTTTCTAACAGCAGTGCTACAAGCATGCAGTAATCCAGGAAATGAAAGGAGGCAGAGAGTAGGCACTTCTGGGAAGAGCCAGTTCACCACGCAGACTGGGAAACATCCAGAACCAGAAACGGAGCCTTCACCATTGCCAGCCAGGCCTCATAAGTAGAACAGGCTTCACCATTTTAAACCAAAATCTGTCCAGCAAGGCTTTCCACTGACTGGTCCTTGTTTTGGCTTCTTGAGCCACAGATAATAGATGCAGTCTTTGTCCAAGATGGCTGTTTAGAAGTTCGGGTACGAAGATTGGTATATTTACTTAGCCTTTCTTCTCAGATCCTCTGTTCATCCTTCACTAGAAATGCTTTCCATACCTTTGTCTATCTGCACTGTTTCTTTGTAATATCTCCAAGAATTGATTTGGTTCCTTCACATAAAGGCCTAGGGCAAAATGGATTTTGATGCCTCAGGCTATCTCCACCTCAGCCTTGCCGAGCAACTTGGCTCTTTCTTTATTTATATTAACTGTGTGTGTCGCATTGAAGATAATCATTCCAAGCTACCTCTTTTTAAAAATCGATGTGGGGCCTTTTTCTTAGTACAGTGCAGGTTCTGGGTGGTATTTCCTGGGCGGATGGTGGAAAGTAACTTACCCAGAACTGGCTATGTGGGACCAAAAAGAAACAAAGCAGAGCAGTGAGGCTGGGTGAGCCAAGTTGGCAAGTGTCCTGCCGAGAGTGCCAGTTCTTGTGAAACCATTGGCAATGCCGTGTGCTGGGGAAAAGTGTTCAGAGGACGGGCTCCAGAAATTGATGGCGAGCCCAGAAGAGTGCCAGGAGGCCCTGCCTGGTGGTCAGAAGTCTTGTAGTAGAATCACGACCCAGCCACTGAGTGACCGCAGATGAGTCCCTTGTACTCCCTGGGCTTCGTTTTGCCAAAATAAGATTAAACTCGGCATGGGATCTCTGGATATTAACAGACAATTCAACAAAAGGAGGGACTATTGAGTTTGGAAAATATGTACTGCACCCACTTTTTAGAAATTAACAAGACACATTAACATATCAAAAGTCTCTCAAAATCCTGAAGAATGGGAACCCCCTATTTTGTTTTACACATCATGAACTAGATTTGTGACCCTGTAACCTGGTGTCATCACTCACATCCCAAAGAAAACCTGTTAATATGCTGAGTATCAGAGGGTGCTTTGTTTCTTTTTCTTTTTCTTTTCTGCTACTGGGGATCGAATTTGGGTCCTTGCGCTTGCGAGGCAGGTGGCGGCACCACTGAGCTAAATCCCTGGCCCTGTTTGTTTGTTTTTTGTCGTACTGAAAATTGAACCCTTGGCTTTCTTACTGAGCTACATCTCTAGCTGTCTATTTTCTTACTTTGAGTCAGGGTCTCTCTCTCTAAGTCATCAGATTGCTCGAGCTGGGCTTGAACTTGGGATCCTTCTTCTGCTGCAGCGTTCTGAGACTAGGCATGTGCCACCAGATAGAGTTTAGAGCAACAGACTTCTAACAGGAAGCCCGCATCAGTGAGATGGCTCCTAAGGTGGTTTAGGAAGATAGATCCCCTATGGGGCCTCTTGTGAAGATATGTGGATGTTCTGTGTCATTAGACACCAGGTAGCTTTATAACTTTGTTCTTGCCAAGGATTATTCTAGTAACTACTCGATAAAACCATCCTTTTTTGGGTATAAAGAAGGATTTTGGAATATGGGTATAAAACCTTGTTATTCTGTGTCTTGAATATATTTTCCTGGTTTTCAAAGCCTTCCCTAGTCTGAAGCCAGCCTACATTTCAAATGTGTCTGCCAGGGCTCTCTAAAAACCTCATGCAAATCTCTAAAATCACTATGTGTACTCCTCACCACTTTCATAGCCAAAAAAGAGTTTAACCCATACAATCCCAAACCATCTCTGTTCACGGTTCCCGCCGGACCTGCCGAACATTTGTGAGCAAAGAGACATTAAACTAGAATCAGTAATCTCACTGAGGCAAAAAAAAAAAAAAACCCAAAATATACATTCCAGAACTTGTCTCAATTGCAGATGTTTTTAACAAGCCAGGTTCTGATTAATCCACGTACCCTAGCTTTCATTTTCTATAAGCAGTTCATTCCTCAAGCACATTAGTCAACGTGGCCCTGTATTGAGCTCCAGCAGAATTAGCTGTATATTTGGCTGCATTCAGTGTATTTACCTGTCATCTCCAAATAAGTGCAGGATAAATTTTAAATTTTATTGTATTATTTAAGGCAACTGACTCTAAGCAAGACCTGGAGAACTAATGAGAACACTCCTGGCAGGTGGTAAAAGGAAACAAGTGGCCAAGTGGCTCTATTTTGGGGTTTGTTGTTACTGTTGTTTTCAGATCAAAGGAACTTTAGATCTTGATATTTCCTAGCTAAATGACAAAATCCCATTCAGGGCATTTTGCTGTTCCACGTCCCTCATTTCAACAAGAACATTACCCTGGAGAGCATTTCGAAAGAAGCTTGTCATCACAGACAATTAAACTGGACAAATAATACTGAGCTGGATTTTTTGGTGAAGACCCTGGAGAGCATTTCGAAAGAAGCTTGTCATCACAGACAATTAAACTGGACAAATAATACTGCCCCCATATTGGGCACTTACTTTACACCAGGTCTTATGCTAAGCACTTTCCAAGTTTATTTCCTTCAATACCCACTACGCCAAGAGGAAAAAGTTATCGCCACTTCACAAAATAAGAAACCAGGGTTTTGAGAGGGTAATTTATAAAGACCCCTCAGGATCCCAAGTTAGGCAAGGAGAAGTCCTTCCTCCCAGCTGCCACACCACTCTGGAGAGGTTTACCGGGCAGCTGTCCTACGCAAACACATATTTTCTTAGCCGCCTGTCCTCAAAGAGCTGAGAGGGTCTCAGTAGTAGAAAGGTCTTTCCTCAAAAACAGAAGGTAGAGAGTGCAAAGGGTCAATAAAAATAGTACAAAAAAGGTAGCTAGTAAAATAAAGGAAAAAGAAATGGGTTCTTGCTGAAGGATTGAGGAGCAGGTCCACAGCACAGGGATAATAGCTGATCACATAACCTCTTTTATTGTCCAAGATGCCATCATCTGACATCTAGACTGCTCCAGGAGCCTCGTTGTGGTGAATCTCCTCTGCAGTACAGTGGATTATTTCTAGAGAGTTATACATTATTCCCTTTGCCATGGGACTTCATCATTTTTCATAGAAGGCAGTGTATATTTTTCTCTTTCACCAGTATGACTTACTCGGACCAGTGGAGTACTACAGAGCATGACACAGCAGAGGATACAAATATGTTTGCATGGGGAGACAGAGCTTCTGGAACCCCTGTGATCCCCATGGGAGGAGTGAATCTTTTTGTAGCTGCCTCCTGACTGTCACTCCTCGAAGACACACAAGACAGACCTAAATCCTCCTGGAGTCCAGCAGATCCAGCCTAGAACAGGTGCCAGATGAGCTAGCTCATCGGAAGACTATGATCATTGAAAATAAAAAAAGGTTTGCTTATAAACCACTGAAATTTTGAAATTATTTGTTACTCAGAAAAAAAAAACTGGCTCATACAAAGTATTTTCCCATCCATTTTTTTTTTTTTTTTTTTTTTTTTTTTTTTTTTTTTTTTTTTTTTTTTTTACTTCTCCCTTCTCCATGGGGAGTTGTGATTATCTTTTAAAAATTAAATCATATAATCTGTCCACAAGTTTAAAGCCCAATAATAATTTTATTGGATTTAAAATCAATTTCAATTTCTTATCCTGGCTTACAAAAATACCTGTCTAACTCTTTTCCTTGGAATGCTTTCACACTATCTTTCTGGTTTTTCAAATGTATAAACTCATATTTTTAAAGCCAGGAGACTTCATCTTCTTTTTTCCTGGAAAATTTCAGAGTCGAGATCTGTGCTGATGTGATAGTCACTAGCCCCATATAGCTACTTAAATTAAAATTAAATAATCTTAGCGATTTAATTTACTTAGTCTTACTACAGATTTCAAATGTGTAATGGGCATATGTAACCAGTTAGCGCCCAATTAAACAGCACAGATACAGGATGGCTCCCGTCCCTATACAAAGTCCTGTCAGTTCTAACAAGGCTCGATTAAAACATCACCTGTTCAGAGAAGTCTCCCCTGACCATCCATCTAATGTCTCTCTCTTAAGAGCTTCACTTGTTTAGCAGAGGTTAAACCTTCATACAGTTGTGGATGCCCTTGTCTTCCTCTTAAAATACGGGAAAGTTTTCATTCCTGCCTATAAACAGTTTTGATGGAACCAATGAGAACTGACTCTCTAGCTTCCTCTTCATCTTAAGACCGGTGGCTATGTTTGTAACATTTAATATGTATCCTACATCATTATATTCGCTTTCCCCAGAATCTCCACCCTGAGAAGACCAGGACTTTGTGGATTTTATTTTCTGCTGTATGCCCAGAGAGGGGATGTGGAGTAAATATTAGCCAAATAATTGGATGAACTGTTAGCAGTTGGTGGCGAGGACTTTGCTAGGTGGAGGCGGTAGTGTGAATAAAAGCAAAACGGTGAGAGACTGAGAAATATACTTGTGAGGACTCTGGATTACCTGGGTTAGCTGGAACACACAGTGTACAGTTAGATATGTCTGAAGAAGGAAGCAGACTGAGATCATGGCATCAAGTATTATAGTATGATATAGTAAGGAGGGTTGCCACCAATGATTTTTTGGGATAAGTAAGGTTCAGGACCGGAAGTAGTCTTCAAGAAATTGATCTACCAGCTGTGAAGGGAGTGGATTATGCTGTAGGGTGACTAGGCAGAAAGCTAAAGCCGTACTCCATTGAAAAAATAAGAAAAACAGGGACAGTTTCAAAAGTCAGAGTAGGGATGGAACCAACATATCGCATGTTGCAGGTGGAGAGTGTGACAGGGCCTCAGCACATGAGCCAGACACTCCTATTTCGAGCCCACGTGACTCACCAGAAATAGAGTAAAGCAGGGCAATGAATTTTACAGGGCAGATGCCCAGTTTTGGTATTGATATGTTGAACTAAAAATGTAGAGTCCAGAATCTTGAGGAAAGGGCAGACACATGGGTGGGAAAAGGAGTTGAAAGAGTCCGTAATCAGAGAAACCCTAGTAGACGAGGTGGGTAGAACACAGCCTTACAAAGCTTGGGTACCTGGTGAAGGGCGTGAAGACTTCTTTTGGCCTCAGGCTACCAGACACAAGGATAGAATGGGATTTGCTACTGAGAAATCCATCCATACCCCAAGAAGTGGTCATTAGGGTAAAGAGAGGAGAAAGTATATGTGAGGGGCTTCTGAATGATCAGAGGAAGGAAGAAGAGCAAGTCAATGAAGTCCCAATTAAGCAGCTTTCAACTGCTGATGAAGTACCTGGACTTAACTGCATGTGGACCCTTACAACCCTTCCACCCCAATTCTGCTTCTCAGTGTCTGGAAGGAAGACTAGACAGAGAGCTCTCATAATCAGATATTTCTGCCCTCCCTTGAGGCTATAACACCTCCATGGCCTTTCCCAGATAAGTAAGAGACACTGGACCTAACCCTGTTTGCTCAAAAGAGACTCTTTCCTATTTAGATACATCAATTAGCAAATGGAGTTTGGCATAGAGCTAAGATGAAGTCCTTCCATGTACCATTTCCTTCACAAATAATTTAAATCTCAGACTTGTTTTTATAATTACACACTTGGAAAGGGATCTAGAAGTCATCTAATTCCTTCTTTATGAAAGAATGAACACACACACACAGACACACACACTTATCCGTGTAAACAGATACTCTCGACCCTACTGGAACCATGACGAGAAGCACAGCCAGTTCCCTCACCTCTCTGTTGGGAATGCTCTAGGAACTTCACCCTCTGCCTGCCAGGCTCAGTGGCTTCTGAAACCTTTGGCCATCCAGCTTTGGCAGCAAGTACATCTTTGCTAGCCCTTCATTTTCAAATTTGACAGAGTAGAGAGAAGCCAGTGCATGCTCTAAGATGGCCAAGTGACCCAGTTTACAGGGTGTTATCTGGGGTACCTCTTCTCCCCTCTCTAGACTGAGATTCTGAATAAAAATTGCCCATGGGGCTGGCTTTTTACATTCCACAGGGCAGCTTACTCTTTTTCAATGTTTATGTCTGAGTTAAAAATCGACTTCCTTGTAGAAACCTTGTTCGCGCACCTCACCTAAAGCAGGTGATTTTCTCTACCATAACGACTGTGTTGTCTTATGCTATTTTCTTTCGGATCCTGGTAATGATATTTTCTTAACATTTGTAAATGTATTTATTGTCTGTCTCCCTAACTAGAATACATGCTTCACAGAGACAAGGGTGGTATCATTCTCCAGTGTTTCTCCACGACTAAGTGTGGAATATACAGTGGTTGCCTATCCTGGTCAGTTATTGCTATAGCACAAAGCAGCACCAGATTCACATACAGCTTTTCCTCTGATATTCCTGGGTCAGCAAGTCAGGTGGGACAGCTCTGCTTGAGACTGTAGCTTGCTGGTTTTCTGGACATAATTGCTGCTTATATTTCCCTGTCTTCAGGGTGTCTTAGCAGTGTCTCTGGGGCATGTTTATTCTCGTAGCTTCTGCTTGAAACTTGCCTGTCAGTATCCAAAATGCCAAAGCAAGTTACATGATGAAACATAATAGTAATGCATTGGGGAAGTATTCCCATGGAGAATTGTCAAATAATAATCCCATCTCCCACAGTGCTCCATAAATGTCAGTGATTGACTAAATGAATGTCACTTGACCTTTTTAGCTATACCACTTTTCAGCCATTACAACCCTGTGCCTCATCAGTGTTAGTTTTAGAATCTCCATCCATTGTAAATCCATAACCTAATGTGAAAGAACTATGCCGCTCTGTTCACGATGGACAGGAACCAGCTTAAGAGCACTGCCTGTTTAACGGAGGTTAAGGCCTCTTTCATTTGATTCTGGCTCCCCCGTCCCGCCTCATCAGGCACGGGGAAGGTTTCATTCCTGCCAAGAACCAGAGGGGATGGAATGAATTAGAAGAACCTACCATCTGGTGGTGTGGGTTTATCAGATTTGCAGCCAAGATTCCCACTGGGGTGGTTAAAGAGTTTGTGTACAATAGCTTGAGTGACTGGAGCATGAAGTGCCTTGGTCACCGGGAGAGAGTATAGGTAGCTCGGTACCGTCAGGTATCTTAGGACTGAAGGCCCATCCCACTGTCAGATGGTCTGGAGGCGCCACCCCCAGGCCCATCTATGTGCACTGACAGTACCTTCTAAGACTGTTTCACAAGCATCGGTTGGCTCTGGCTGGGCAGAGATTAACAGAGACTTTTCATAGCTCCAATAAATCCATCAGCCTGAATTTCAAACCTTTTGCCTGCCTTGCTTCTCTGATCTGGCCTTACCCACCAGAATCCCTTGTGTGCTTCTCGTGGTGGCTGCTCTGGCCTTAGCATGGTGACCCTCATTCTGCATTGGTTTTTCTTCAGCCTCTAAATTTTTCCTTCTAAAGAGTTGGGCAATGGAAAGACAACAATGTTATTTTGTCTACTGAGCATCCAGCCTCCCTTCATTTGGAGATGGGACTCTGATTTCCTTTGGGGAAACTAATCCTTCCCAATGTCCATATAGTTTGCGTGGATAATCATTTGGTCCTTCTCACTACCTCAAGTTCTGCGAAAGAACATTTGATGGACCAAAAAGACTACAGAATTCTGACCACTTTGTTACATTCTGAATGGGGCACGTGGCCTCGGTTTTATTCAGTGACGTGAGTCCCAGGACTTCTGCACACATGATAAGAAAGAGAAGTTCCTTCTCCAGGGGACCCTGAGCTGGGAAGGTGAAGACTGGCAATACTGGACTTGCACGTGTAGCACAAATGTGCCAGACAGACAGTAAGGAAAATTAGAGAAAGCCTAAATCTAAGTCTCAGTTTTGATGCATAATTCAAATCCTAGAATTCAGCTATATCCCTAATCAGAACTATGCAGGTAATTAGGTTTCTATGACTTGCTACTAAAGAGTTCTGACTGCTTTTTGCCAAAATGGGGTTGACCTTTTGTCCCTATAAACAATGATTTCTTAAGCCACAGGCACTGTGTGACCTACAAAACTGAGTCCATTCTTGTAGATTGAATCATAAGTGAAAAAAAAAAATGCTTTCAGATTTAGTATTGCTATATATTTGGACCCGGGATAAACCTAGCTTTAGGACTTCAATTTTCTCCATCCACAAAATAGATTTATTCATAGATAATGACCACCCTCATAGGAAAACACTAAAGATTAATTAGTCACATTGTATTTATGGTGCATTTATGTTAATAGATAAGAAGCCTGGTTAATTATATTACCCTACATTTGCCTAGCACTTCTGATTTTTCAAAGCTCTTTCATGTAAGTAATGGCATTTGCTTTTTAATAACCCCAAGAAGCTAGTGTTATAAACCCATAGTTATATATCTGCAGACTAACTGGACACAAAGACTTAGCAAGGTCATACAGCAAGTTTTTGTCAGAGTTGGCAAAGAGTAAGTTATCTCAAATCCTGCATACACTAATTAAACTACTAAATATCTTGAAAATTATTCTTTGGATCTAAAAATGCTCTTAAAGTCAGAAAAACATATGCAAATCTTTAAAAAATATTAGCATAATAATCATAGCACTTTTTTTAAAGAGAAAATTTCCAAATAAACTACACATCCTATAACAGGATGTGGCTTATATAGATTAAAGTATAGATGTACAGTGGGCTTAAAAACGTCATTAAAATTAATGTGAAATAGTTAAAGTAGCATAAATGTAATACTAAATAAAAGTTATATTACAAATAAAATATAAATAAATCTATTAATTTTTAAGTTAATATGGTCAGAAGAAATAAGAAATTTATCTTTAGTCTTATAATTACCTAAGTCTTGTGTGGTGTCTGTGTTTCCATGGTTTTCTATATGACATTTTTACTTATGTACACACAATGATAACTATCGTCAAAAAGTTATTTCCATCCTTGAGGTTTCACATAATGAACATCCCAAAACAGTCTTAACTACTGGCTGTCAATTCCATTAGATTCCTGCTGCCTCATGAATTCTAGTTCTGACTGCGCCCTTAGAGAGATGGACCTAGAGCTCCCTTGTGTTCTTTGGACAGCAGGCAAGGACCCACCAACATCACAGGGGCAGGTCGAGATGGAAAGAGATGTCCAATAACCCCAGGGGTCTGCACGCTTCAGCTGAGGCTGGTACGATTCAGTACAAGCTCCTGAGAAGTGGAGAGGGCTATAGGAGGAACAGAGAAAGTATACACAGACCCAAGGGAGGAGGGCCGCTGTCACTGGAGGAGACCCGCATGAAGGCAGTGGAATCTGGAAAGCCCTCCCAGCCTGTGTGTCTAGGGATGGAACAAGAAACACTCAAAGCCCTTGAGCTTCCTAAGAATTTCCTCCTCTACAAAAAGTAGAGAGTAAAAGTTCATACATCATGGTGTTTTATTGACTGGAAAGTTGACTTAAAACCGTCACTCGGTCCTTCTCACCATAACTATGTATGGTTAATCTTACTATTACCTTCTTTCTTTATTAGTACATCTTTGCCTTACATAATGGTTGCACTGTGGGAAGTTGGTAGTTGTACATAACACCGCTCAGTTCTTTTTCGACCCCTTCCCCGCTCCTCTCCGTCCTCCCCATTCCTCTGTCTCATGGTTGAAAGAAACTGGGGTTCAAAAGTGACTCACCTTGCATTACCCTTGCAAGGCTGATGCATCAATGGCAGAACCAAGCTATGGACTGGAAACTCTGTGTTTAGGACATGGAAGCTTAACCCTCTGTAAGGGCCCTTTGTGACCGCAGTTCACAGAGTTGGAATCAGCTTTCAATTTGACTTACGTCTGGATTTCACCCTTATCACTCTCCGGCTTCACTATAATACCCATCCCTAGGAACTTAGAGCACAGTCTGCTGGAACTCATAGTGTCTAAGTCTGAATGAAAAAGCAATCGCTCAAGATTATTCTTGTCGACACCGTTGGTGGTATGTAATTTGCAACTTTCATTGATTCATTGATTTGTTCATTCATTCACTTAGTACCGCTGGACCCTGCTCTGTGGTGGAGACTAAGAGGAAGTCGAAGAAAACAAGGCCGTTAGCCTTAAGTTGCTTAGTGTAGTCGGGAAGATGAGGCAAGGGTTAGGTGATGAAACCTAGGGTGGAACACTGATGATTGCTATGAGGATGGTACAGAGGAATCAGGCAGAGGAAAGTATAAACATGAGAAAGTTCCTGACCAGAGGCTAGAATTCCCAGGCAGTTTGTAGGTCCAAGTGAAGGAAAGCAGAAGTATTAATATGAGCTGTAGAGTCCCATATGACCGATAGCCACGATTCCTTTGCATACGTGTGCCTGGTGATGAGATGAGTGGGGGAACCAGATGATTCCCTGCTGCAGACAGAGTCATGGAAACTCAGGCCCTGCCGGGAGTCAGACTCCTCTGGTATCTCCAGAGACACCCACGGGCACACACAGCCACATCCCACAACAGCATCTCACCCAGACGCCACCATCAGCTTCCCTTCCCCGGCATCTGTCCTTACCCTCTGCCCATCTGCCAGACTCCATCCCAAACTGGTGAGAGAAATAAAGGAATGCAAGCCATTGCCAAGCAAGCCCAGGGTCTCCAGGCAACGTGAATGTGACAGAGTGCTCTCAAGCATCTAATTCCTGTTGAGAAAACAAAACTCTAAACATGGTGCTTTTCTGCTGAATACTTTTCAGTGGGTTTCCTGTGGTTTAACATCCACAGCGAGCACGGGTGCTTGCCATCTCTTTCAGACTCACACTTTCCCCTGTTGCCTGTACCAGGCTTCTGCCGAGGAAGCTCCTAGAATCTTCCTCCTGTTCCCAGCACTACATCAGCAAAAGTTCTCGTTGTGAGCTTGAATGCCTATTCATGCCCCTGCCTAGAGGGGGTTCCTTTGTAAAATATGCTTTCATAGAATCATGGCCCTTTCTTTCAGATCGTTTGTCACAACTTATAATGATATAGTCATTTGTGCAATTATTTGACTCATATCTGCATCCCCAGCTTGCTGGTTAGCTCCATGAGCCCAGGGCTGCTTTCTGATTTTGAATTTTTGAATATCAAATTTGCTGAGGCCCATAGTAGGCTTGATGTTCAAGCACATGTGGACAAAATGTGTCCTGGTTACTCAACTTGGAGAGGCAGGGAGGGAGTAGAGCTTTGCTTGGGTTCTCAGCTTGTTTGGAAACCTTTCCCAATCAAAGGTTATAGTAGAGTTTCCTCTATCCCTGGACCTTCCGTATGCCATCAGCATAAAAATGTAGTTCTGGAAGGATTCTCATAGACTATGTGCTTCATTATATCAATAGCATGAAGGTGCAGGGGCTCTTTTCCAAAGTCATACCTGAACAACTCAAGAAGATAGTTTAATCTTTGAATCCATATGTTTAAATTCCAGGTCAGCGTATACTTTTTACTGCACCAAATTTGGTACATCTATGTCCTGCATGCCTTTGTAATTGCAGCTCAAATGTCCTTGTTTGATGAAATCTAGATTCCTCCACCAAGTTTTCTTCCCCCCTCTGAATACAGAAGTGTGTGTGTGTGTGTGTGTGTGTGTGTGTATGAGAGAGAGAGAGAGAGAGAGAGAGAGAGAGAGAGAGAGAGAGAGAGAGACAGAGACAGAGGGAGCAAGAGAGACAGAGAGAGCAATTGGGGGGAATTGAGATTGAGTCTTTATGAAGAGAGAGAGAGAGAGAGAGAGAGAGAGAGAGAGAGAGAGACAGAGAGACAGAGACAGAGGGAGCAAGAGAGACAGAGAGAGCAATTGGGGGGAATTGAGATTGAGTCTTTATGCCACATTTTTGTTGTTTATGCCTGTTTCCACTAAAAGCACCTGGGCCCCTTAAGGGGAGAATCAATGCCTAAAACATTTTATCTTCATCAATTTATAGTGTGATTCCTTGTAACAGCAAATGTATTTCATCTCTTGCATCAAGTCTGGCCAATTTGTATTAGTTGCTTAGAATACTGTGGTGAAAGGGAATCTGAGGTCATGTGTAGATTCAATGGGAAAGTATTCTGGGATCAATGAAGGCTTTCTGCAGGGATAGGGGAGGGGAGAGCGAAAGTACATATGCCCCATAGAAGGCAGTAATAAAAGTGCTTTGAATGAATGAATGAACAAAGAAATGAATCTTAACCATTTTCCGAATGTTTTACATGACTGCTTTATTCTGAGCCTCCGAGAGGAAAGTAGCAATCTCACCGATGCTGCAGCACCGATGCCTTTAGCCAGAGGAAGAAATGTTTACAAAGACAGAAAAGCTGATGATCATCAATATTATAATAAGAATCATCGACAGAGTCATGTACCTGTATCAAACACCTCTATTTCTTGAAGTGAGGGCAGAGGTGAAAATGGAGGAGCCAAAATCAGATTTTAACATCAACTGAGGAAGTTTAAGAATCTGACATAGAATCAAAGACCTCAAGACTGGCTTCAAATACTAAGGTTCCAATTGATTGCATAACGTAAAAAAGAAACAGTCTCCCCTAGTATCAGTAGTGCTGCTATAAAATGGACATAATAACCTTTAAGGATTGTTATGAAAATTAAATAAGGCAGCATGTGTAAACTATCTAGAACATAGTAAGTCTTCAAAATAACGTTTCTTTATTTCATCACCCACCAGCTGTGATTCTCTTTGTTGCTGTATTTAGACTAGTTTTTTTTAAAGAACAAGAATCCATATTCTTTTGTGTCCTGTGCTATTTGTTACAGAGGGAATGCTGAAATGAATTAAGAAAATACTGGATGGTAAAAGATAGAACTCAGGTGTGAGCAGATTAGCCTATTGATCCAGTGACAGTGGCCATGCATATCGTAGGAAGTAGTGAAGTGATGACTTTAGTAAACTTGTATGCCTTATATTAAAAGAGAGGAGCACTTCTAGGTTTTAGATAATACAAACTGAATAGCAGTGTGGGCCCAGGGTTGCTTAATGCCATAGGTAGAAGCCACAAATCTGGATTTTTGTGCCGCATTTTAAAAAGGATTGCACAGGTCCAACAAAACAAGTCTATGGGCTGTTAGTCTGCAACTCTGAAAACGATGCGCCAAGAAGCCCTCTGTCTCTGGCCAGGGCCTCAAGACCCATTAGAATTCCCCTGAGCTGCTTAAGGAGGTCCATGACAGAGTCTGTCCCATGTACCAAGGGATGCTGCGGGATCACCTGACTCCTGGAGACACTTGTTTATTTGTCTGAGGGGCCATTTCCAGGTGTGCTATGTGACACCAAACCGTAGATATTCACGGTCTTGCTGAATCGACAGTAGGCAGAACAAATCTATAAAGACACACAAGCACCAAGTGGGACAAGTCACCCAGGGCAAACTCAGTGCTTCTGGGGGCCAGCAGGTGGTAGAGAAAATGAGATAAGTGAGCTACATGGGAAGTGGGCCGTGCAGGTGGGGCTCGGCCTGTGCAGACCAGCAAACTGAGGCTGTGTGGACCTGAGGCCCAAACGGCGTGTCCTAGTTTGGATACGAAATTCCAAACTTCTTATGCACAGTGTAGACCCAAAGCATCCATCCCTGTGCTAAACTGGCTTGTGGGTGGCCATGTGGCGACCTTTTCTACAGCACACGAGAAATGCCAAGTGCGAAGCCCACTGGGGGTCAAGGCTGGGCCAAAACAAGGGGAAGTATTCTTCTTGCACGAGCCATTCTCTCTGCCCACAGGGCGCTTGCCTCTTCTCCTTTGCTGCCCTGACTTTATTTCCTGGGAAACTTCTGATTGGCATTACAACTCAATTCCCTATTCCATCTGAAAGGCCAGTTCTGTGCCTTAACGTCCCTAACACACCATACGAATTGCTGCAATAGTACTCACAGCCTTATGTTTGCATTTTCTCTTTATAGGACAGTCTATCTCACTAGGGCAGGAAATGCAGCTGTTTTGCCTGCTTTTCTCATACTTAACATCATCCCTGGGTTTGGATAAGGGCTCAAAAATGCTTACTAAACAAAAGGAAGACTTTTAGATAAAAGGGTTTCCTAAAGTGTGATGCCCATACCATTTACTACAAAATCCTTTTGGGGCCTGCTCTTGAATATTTTGATCGAGGCAGTAGTGAGTCTACCTCTGAGTCTTGCTTTAAACAAGCTCCCTGGGTACATACAATTCATTTTAAAGACCTCTGAGCTAAACTCCAGGCCTCGCTAGGAAAGAGGCTACATGGCGTGAGCTCTTTCATTCCCAGCATCTGGCACAGTGCTCGGTGTAGATGTTCAGCCTGTATCTGCTGAGTGAGGGAGGGAGCGAATGGATGAGCAGATGAGGAAGGAGACTCATGAGTGAAAAGTAAGGCCTAAGTTGCCACAATTCACAGACTCGATGTTGGGACTCCAATCAGAACTTCATTCATTTCTTTCTTTGTACCTACCATGGAGGCACCAAGATAGACGGAATAATCTGGCCAGGAAATAACCTTCTCTATGGACACCTTCCCCCACCCCTGCCCTCGTAGCTTAGAAGAGTGTTCAGAGGATATCCCAAGACATCTGGGTGGGAGGTTCAACTTTACCCCTTAATGATGGCGGACAAAAAGAGCCCGAAGGGTTGAATGCAAAACATACAACAAACCATCCCCTTGGCTAGTGATACTAGTAAAGCTTTTCTTCCATCTTTCCTACATCTTTACCCTGTAACCTTCACCTTCATTTTCAAATCCCTGGTTGTGAAACAGCAACTAGGAACTATTCCTGTTACACTTCATCTCTCTTCCCTTCTCCACCCTCTGGTGGAAGGATAACGAATAGCAAAATACACGGGGGTGGGGGAAATCAAATGACAGCAAAAATTAGGGAATAAACACAAATATTTGGCATTTTCTGGAGACCGATGTAGTTAATTTAAGCTAATTACCAATCCTTATTTTTTAAAAGTATGCAAAATTGCATTTGAAAAGCATACTTTATTTGGTTTTCCATACGTGATTATTTAACCCATTCTGCCCCAGACCACTGCACTCCCTTTGCTGTTCTTGTTCAGTTGGAATCAGAGCAGATGTGCAGTCTTCCCACCCCCGTGGACCACAGCGCATGTACTCAGAGAGGGATCCCTAATTTTACATGAGTGCTAACGAAGACTACTCAGGGGAGGCCAGGAATTACACCATAACTGCTTCAGCCCCTTTACCCAAGAAACTAAAAGCCTAAGCATAAAATAACCTGACCGCTTCTTAGAAAATCCCTATGCCAAGTGTCACCCACTGGATGGCAGGCTCCTTGAGAGCCAGAGCATTTTATCACCTCTGCATTTCCAAAGTCCCTCTCAGTTCACAGCTTTGAAGAAACAGTTACAGAATAGCCAAATGAACAAGGAAGGCATGCCTGGAAAGCTGTACCCTAGGATACGACAGGCGTTAAGTTCAAGAACCCAGTCCATCTATTCCAGATCCACTGACTGTAATGGATAACAATGACCGTGCCATACTGCTACCTCCCTAATGAATAGCTAAAGAGACCGTTAGGGATCGGGTCATAGGTTGTGAAGATGATGGTTTACAAACACCACATTTTGCCTTTGAACATTTCCTTCTACTTTTGTGTTTTATTATCTTTTCCTGCCAGTCAACATCTTGACACTTGGAAAGCAGTTAACATCTCTCTCCATCAGCCTCTGCTGTAGACATGTCTCCGTGAATACACAAGCTAGCCATTTGTTCTTCTTGATTCCGAGCAACCAAGCCTTGAGTAATGAACCCCTCTGAGAATACTGAAAAAGTTACGGATACTCTCTCCAGGAAATATACTAATACTTCTATGCATATGCAAAAGATTATACATAATCCCATCTCCAGAGACCCTAGTCTGAGGCATACAAAAAGGAATGGGAGGTTATCCGATAGTTACATACCTACTCTATATTATTCTGGGTTTTCAGGAGGATGGCTTCAGAAACTATATTCAACAGTTAAACTTTAGCACTTTTTAAAGGGTAGTGAACAACTAACTCATTGGAGTAGATTTTTAATCTTAGCATTACCAAAATGTGGCATTTCTGTTTTGTTTTTCAATGGCCTATTCCTATGCAAAATTACCACTATGGTTTGAAAATCTATCAGTGCTTCTTAGTTGCTTTTTCAGGCCACTGTTTTACAAGACCTCAAATATTCCCTTTCACTTCTTGATAACCACACAATAGCTGATTAAGTTGCTATAAAGATGACTGTACCTATCACAGTGCCCAGGAACGTGCACCTTGAGGTCACCAGAGCACCATTTATTTCCCAAGTGACCTTGTAAGTTACATAACCTGTTGCTGCCTCAGTTTCCTCAGGTGTAAATTGAGGTTTCATAGAGTTCGCCATAACGTTCCTGTCAGGATTCAGGGAGCTAACATATGAAAAGCAATTAGTGCATTTCATGGACTGTGGCCAATGTTTAATAAATGGTAATGAATGCTGCTGTAAATGTCTATAAAATGCTTATCATGGTTCTTGATGCATAGTAAGTCCCGAATAAATGCAATCTGGCATAATTGTAATTCTTGCATTCATGTCATCATCTTATGAGCAGTCCTAGGAATAAGGAGAATTCTGAATTCTCATTTTGAGACTTCAAAGCCTAGTCAGTTCAGATCTTTGATCCCGCAATGTGGGGAATGTAGGAAGGAGATGAAAGACCTGGCCTGTGCCTTCAACCATCCACAGCCCAGCCGGAGTCCCCATGCCAATAGTAGCAATCTAAACCAGTGGTGCCAATTCAACCTAGTTTTGATTCCCCACCTGTTCTTTCTTGCCCCCTCTGCTTACCCTTTCCTGCTGTGAATTCCTAGGTGAGCTTAATTCAAGGAGGGCAAATGTCTCTACTGATTAATTCTTATACTTTCATCTGACATAAAGTAGCAATCATGCAGCCAGCAACATGAATTTCCTTTTCAGTCTTAGTTGCCAGCAAAACTCAGAATAGCGTTTGTTGCTCACATTTTATAATGTATTCGGTTTTGATAGCACTGATACATCAGTTTTTCGTGAAGTCACTTCTGTTCTCCTTTCTGCCTAAAGGCTGTCTTATAAACTGCGTAAACTTTTCAGACTTTTTTTTTTGTCTGAAACAATTCATTAAACATGTTTTAATGAATCTGCCACTTCGAGCCATTTTGGAAATAATTGGGGCACCACTTTTAGCAATTATTGGTCACTTGCAAAAGTAGGAAGCCAGGTATCCAACTTCTCATCTACCTTTTTCTTTTTCTTTTTTTGGTCTGGCTATCAGAATATTTTTCTCCTTTTACCTTTTAGACTGAAATGGCTTAAGAATTTTAAACACATTCTGCTAAACTCAGAACCTTTCATGCTGTACCTGTCAGAAGTTTTCAATGTGTGAAGATCTCTCAGCTGAACTAGAAAACCTCAGTAAGGTGGAGGAGAGACAGTCCACCCGAGTACCCATCAGCCTGGCATTTAAAGTTAGCTGACAGTGAAAAAGCAAACACATTCCATGAAGCATAGCAGGATCTAAATACCAACTGCTGGAATCACTCAAAAAGCTCTGCAAATGTTTCTTGGAGGGCTTTCTCTTATGAAGACAAATGACAACTCAAGTCATTTTTGCAGCACTACCACCTACCCACAGGCCCTCTTTTCGCTGGGCTAGCGAGAAAGAAATCTCAGAAATAGAAGCAATTACTTACATCTATAGGTCATCTCAAAGCTGTCGCTGATGTTCACAATATCAATCTGGGGGAGCAGCTTTGGGGGCTCCGTGAGTTGCGACAAAGCAAATCTAAAAGCAGCATGTTCCTGTGACTGCTGGTTTGGAAATAGTCCCCCTGTGAGGAAAGGAAATGAGACATGGTGTCTGGGCTCCAGACAGGTTTTAGTTCTCAAGGACCCACCCCAGACCAGGCCTTGTTTGTCCCATGCCAAAGTCACTAATTGTCGTTTTTAGTGGTAGGAATGAGTTCAAATAGACTCAACTGGATGCTGAGGCTTAGCTTCTGCTGATCAGCTTGTGCGTGACAGCGCCCCTAACATCTATGCCTCTGCTCAAACCTCTACTTGTGCACCCTTCAGTTCAACTAAGGGCAGAGAAAGCAGCCCAGTGGCGTTTCTCTCCCCCTTCCCTTGGGCAAATCACCTAGGAGTCGGTGTTCTTCTGCCCACATCTAATTTGTCTCTGGTGGGCTCCATCTCTCATCACAGAGCCTTCAGGAAGTGGGTGCCTGTAAGTACTGCAAGGTGACAAATTCTAGGTCTGGGACCTTGTGGGCTTCTCTGTATTGTAACTATTTGATTTGATGTTTTCGATCTTCGGCAAGACCTGTATGCCATTTAACTATTCTCTTGCCTCCAGAGTTTATTATTCGTTTTCCCTGAAAACTCTTCATTTTCTGCGAGTAGCATTTTAGTGTTTGGCTTCTTTCATCGTTCATGTCCCCAGCTACCTAGCAATGACTTGTTACATAAGGGATTACCATTGTGTGTTTGTGTGGCAGAATCTTGTGCTTCAAGGATGTGGGGTCTTGAGAATGTCAAGAGGTACAAACATTCTTTTCCCACAGAGAAAGCCCAGAAAAGCTGCCTCTCGAGGCTCTTGTTCCAATAAAGAAGAGTACAGGGCTTACCTATATATTTACTGTGAACACATAAGTGAACTGAGATCAATTTCCGTGAATTAAAACCGGTTATTTGTAGAGACTGAACTATAATGAATATTTACCGGGAAGTTTATCTCAGATCCTACAGGAATCACAGTCCCAATGTAATGCACTTCTAACTTCGGATCCAGAGGGTGCGCATTCATTTTTAAGGACAACAACAAGAAAATGGATTACAAAGCTTTTGGAGGAGATCTTATTAGTAGAATCAAGTGCGTGCCCTAATGGCGGTGATGCTTTCAGCATTTGTTGTACAATTTAAGAGTTGTCTTTTGTTTGAAAATAGCAACAGTGATTTTGTCCTTTGAACAAGCCAACTGGGACTAAATACGATGGAGCCCCTGCTGTGCCACATGAGTAAACGTAGCACATAAGCTTTTCTCCGTTCATTGATACCCATGATGGCACACAGATACATCCAGTTAGTTCATGCATCCCCAGGCAAGCAGTTACAGTCAGCAGACTGTAGACAATGCATAAGTACTAACATGAACACTTCCCTGCGTAAGAGCAAGTGATTTTCCTGGAGTCCATATGCTGTCGTCCTTTTAAAGAGTAACAACAACAACAACCAAAAATCATTCTCCTTTCTGACGCTCCACCCTCCCTTCCCAGATGACCACACCCCAGACATCTCTCAGGCCCCTTTCTCCTCCTCAGCAGTAAATGAGAGAGCTGCGGGGGGGGGGGGGGGGG
>NW_022900921.1:7348180-7369530 GCF_012274545.1 Fukomys damarensis | reverse complement strand
CCGGCTGGGCTGTAATAGAAAGTGTCTCCCGAAGGCAGGAAGTTTCTCCGTGTGAAGCAGGAGCACACATACACACACACACACAAGCACACACGCACACACACTTCAGAATGTAGCCTAACAGGTGTCAGGAGACAAAGCAAGTTACTCCGTGGCTACGCCAACCTCCCTCGGTACCAGCTAGCTGGAGAGGCCGAAAGAGGCTCTACTGCAGCACACGTACGCCTGACGAAACACCAGCTGCACTACAGCCTCCCTGACAAGCACATTGTCAAACAAAGACACAAACTCCCGGCCACCAGAACTTTCTCCAGTGGAGCTATTTCCCTAGGAGGGGAGAAAACAAACCAAGTCAACCAAGCTGCGTCCAAGCAAAGCAGCTTGCTGGATTCTGGGACACAGTCATGCAGTGCTGGTCTCACAGAAGCCACAGCCCTGTGGATCTGCTTTGTTATTGGTGTTGTTGCTCCTCTTCATTTTGTTTCCCCGGTGATTGTGAGGGGTAGCGGCTTCTGTGAGCTCCCTCAGGAGCACAGGGAGGGTAGGGGACCATTTAGAAGCACACAACCAGGGAATGGAGCTGAGAAGCAAAAAGGCATGTGGCACGTTGAAAGCTGCCTCAAGTTGAGGGCACGGAGCCCGGGGATGGGAACAACTGGCCTGGGGGGAGCCATGTGTGTGCCTATGTTTGTATGTGTGTAAAAGGGAGGCAGTGTCTGCGGATGGGCATCTGAGAGGAGGGGGCAAAGGGAGGAACAGAAAAGGGGCAGCTAGGAAGTTCCAGGACTGGGGGAGTGCGGACCACCTGCCCAGCATGGCAGACAGCAAAGAGAAGGCAACTGGGGGCTGGGGGGTGTCCGGGGCAGGAGCAAGCTCCCCTGCCCTTAGAGTGGGGGCCTTTCCCATTTTCTCAGCAGCTGCAATCAGCCCAATACTCTTCCCTCCTCTGAGGGGCTCTCTTTCACCTCCCCCAGCCGAGAAACCACTGCACATGTGGACCCCTCATCTATAACCACACATAAATACACCCACCCTACATTATTTATATAAACACATGAAATCAGGCGCCATCGACTAAGCAATGGAGTTAACTCTTTGAACACCCACACTCCTGTTCCAAGCCACAGCCTGCTCCCCCCACCCCCCAAGCAGTGGTTCCTCCATTTCACGTGCTCCTGCCTGGGGTGTGAGTGGTGTGTGTGCACCTGTGCGCGCGCGCGTGAACACTTCTCCTCTACCCCCATCGGGCCAATGAAGCCCCCTCCCCTTGCCGGCAGCCCGAGCCTTCCTCCCCTCCTCCTGCACAGCCTTCGAAGCCCAGCACAACAGCCGTATGGAGAAAGAGGGTGACGACGACCCCCTTCACAAACACCCTTCCAGCTTCAGCTTCGGAAAGTCCCCTGGCCCTGGCTGCCCCTCTCACTCACCGATCTGGATATTGTTGGGGAAATTGGCACCGACTACCGCGCCTAGGAACCCGGTGCAGAAGAAGGCAAGGATGTGCTGCATATTCCTTTTTGCATTGGCGAAAAAGAAGCCCAGGTCCAATCATAGATTTGGCGTACCCCCCCTCCTTTCCTTTCTTCCTTGCTCGGCTCTGCCTCTTCTCCTCCAGCGGTTCCTTCCTTCTTTCCTTCCTCCTGCGAGGTTTGCTTCCTTTGGAATCCCAGCACTTAAACTGCAGCGTTAACACCAACTGACAGCCGGATTAACTGAGCGGGGAGAGAAGCCCGTGCTCATGCTGGCGAGCGCTCCCCCCTCCGCCTCTCCACGCAGCCTGCCTCTCCCTCCCTGCTTGCTCCCTCTCCCCTCACACTCACACAGGCAGGCGCTCTGTGCCGATGCCCACGGAGCCAGCTCAGACTTCCACTGCCGAGCTCCCCTGCCTGTCACCCCTGCCTCCCATCCTCACCTCGTCCTCCTCTCCGTGTGCGCAGAGGAGGGGCGGGCAGGTGGGGGTGGCTCGGCTGCCTGTTCCCCACAGGGGCCACCCCGGGTGCTCTTCACCCTCCCCACGTCTGGGCTGGCTCTGCCCTCTCCCCCAGCCCCTTGCCTGGGGTGTTCCTGGGAGTGTGGGTTCAGCGCTAAGTCAGTAGGTGGCAGGGGGTCCCCACTGTGAGTCCTGCACTCACCAGCTACTGGATCTAGGTCACTTTTTCTAGGAGTGCACCGAAGGACTGTGCGGATGCATCTCATGCACTCCACTGGCCCAGTTATTCCTACAACTCATTCCCAAGGGGAAGACCCTAGAAATCCCTCTTTAAAATTCCAAGGAAGCAAAGCTTTCCCCCTCTAGACACAGGAGGCCCGAGAACGACTGGTGGCTGTTTGCACCTGGACCATCTGGGATTACTGCCTGTCTTTGCGGTTGACATCAGTGGTCCCTCTTCCATGCAGCCATTTGAGAAGGGACCCTTTTCCCCTTTCCTGCATCACACAGGGTCCACAGCATCGGGACCGCCCGTGTGGGTGTGCATTAAAGACTATGGATGCTCACCCTTCCATGACTCACTTAGCAGGGATTCCAGCGAGAACACAGGCCTGGTTAGCTGCTGTGGATGCAGGTCACAGCCAGTGGAGGCAGAGACTGCACAGAGCCCTCTGGACCAGGACTTCCACAGAACCTGTAGAGAGACTGACTGTGTTCAGGGAAGAAGAGTGAGTTATGAAGCAGCGGTCCCCAACAGCTAAGAGCACTTTACAGTTGACAAGGCAGCTTGTCAGGGCCAGCCGGCCAGCCTCCTAAGGGCCCTCCAGAAGTGACTTTTTCAGAGGTGGAAGAAAGTGAGGAGCTAGAGGTTACATCGTGCATGGAGACGCGGGAGAACCTGGGAAAGGAAAGGTACACTTTTTCCCTAGCTGGAAAGAGAGAGAATAGACTTTGGACCTGATTATTTCTTCGCCCCTGAAATAGATCATTTTACCCAGCCATTGCTCACCTCCTTCACTGAGACTCAATAATTACACATGCTCCTGAAAGCTCTAAGGGTGGGATTTGCAAGAAACGTGAACCTGTGTTCAAAGCAGACCCTAAAGTAGGAAGAACGTGGAGGTCAGATGCTGTATGATTCTCTACATCGGTCTCCACACTCATTAGCTGGAGCAATTTGTAAAGGGGCCATTTATTCACCTTTTGTCCTGCGCCCGCACTAAACATGCCTCATTTATGTGGGCAACACTCCCTGTGGGAGGCAATCACGTTCCCATTTCACTGATAAAGGAAATTGAAGCCTAATGATTTCTCCAGTTTTCTGCTGCTGGCCAGAAAGACATTGGGGATTTAAGCACAGGAAACTCCATCTTCAGGCTCAAACCCTTAAACCCTAGGCTCTAAGGGCAGTAGGTACTGGGCAGGGAAAAATCTGGAAGTGTAAGAATAAGTTTGGGAAACTAGGAGAACAGAGTCTGGAAAGATCACTGTTAAAGTCCTTGCCAATTTCAAAAGTCTGTGATTCAGCCCTTCCATCTTAGAATTTCTCCGTTTGCATTTTTTTGCCTCTTACTATTTTGAATGGTACCTGGGGATCTTTTAAGTTCTCTGAGCTTTATGCCTGGTAATAACAATAATTAGGCTGTCACTAAAGGCTTCACGCTTTTCTGTCACCTTTCAGAGGAAGATCGCAAAGTGGTTTACAAGGATTAATTAGCAAAGCCTCAACGCCCACCTGAAATGGGTCAGAACTGTTTTGCTTATTGGGAAGGGAAGGGGCTTAGGAAGGCTGGAAGATGCATTTTCTGTGATCATCATAAATCGTATCGCCAGATCTTCTAAATATAGTTCTACGTCACTGCACTGCTCAAGTATGATCAGTAGTGCTCCTTGGCCTATTAAGTACCAAATTATTCAACGATTAAATAAACATGGAATTTACTCATTTCGAGCTTGGGTGTTCAGGTCAAATTACATTTCAGTTCAAGCATTCATTTCTCTTTAAAAATTCTTGGTAGTTCCACTGATGGTGGGGAATCCACTGTGTGTCCGCCAGGGTCTCAGGGCTGGGGAAATGGAAAGGAATCAAGCACAGCCTGTTAGAAAGGAAGGCAGATGAATAGCACTGCTGACATTCATGGCAGACCAGGGCAAGTGCTTGTATCGAGATGCCAACACAGCATCGGAAGGCGCAGAAGACGAGGCAGCCATCCAGCTGTCTGTGGGGATCCAGCACAGCTTCAAAAGAGCCGGACCACGAAGGATGAGGGGCTCATGGGCAGCCACCAAATGTAGGGCTGGAGGAAGACATGCGAAGCAAAGGAAGGGAGCAGCACGGGCCGGAGGCAAGGGAGGATGCCATGTGCTCTGTGTGCCTGGACCCGGGGTGTAAGGCAGGGAAGAGAGGGCAGAACATGAAATCCAGAAGAGCACTGGACCAGGATTTGCAAGTTTTTGCCTTCGTGTGGGACCACGAAGAGTCAGGGTGCATTTTTAGTACCATAGGGGCAATACTAGGAAAGAAAACAGTGGCCAATGGCGGAAGGTGGTTTCTTTAGCCTTGAAGGTTAAAACTGTATCCTTCCAGATTGATTGCCCTCAACAACCTATTCCAAGGCCTCCCCTTATGGCCTCTGATCCTGTCTGCTCTGCCCAACATCAGTCTTGGACACTCGACTTCCTACAGTGTCTTGTGACTGATGGTGACCAGATTTACAGGTGTGTGTCACACGGATTTAGACAGCCATTGGATGGCCACCGTCTCAGCTCACTCTACTTCCAGCCCTGAAAAGGCAGGAATTGCAGCTTCCTTTGCAGATTGGGTGAGGCTCAGGCTGGCCAGCAAGATGGTCTGCTTAAAACAGTGGTTCTCAATGGCAGTGATTTTCTCCCCTGGGTGATGCTTGGCAGTATCTGGAGACGTTTCTGGTTCGGGCCCTGGAGAAGTGCTCTAGTGTCTTGTGGGCCAGGGATGTTGCTAAACCTTAGGAACACACAGGGGTAACACTCTAGCTTTCACAGCAGAGAACTCATATCTAGCTCAAAATGTAAATACTGCTGAAGCTGAAAAAGTTTTTGTCAGGGTGGCCCCTGTACCAATTTCCTGCTTCACTGTGTGATGTGAGAGAAAGATTCAGTTTATTTTTAGCTGGGTGTGGTAGTGCTTGCCTGTAATCCCAGCACTCAGGAGGCTAAGGCAGCAGGATCGCTGTGAGTTCGAGACCAGCCTGGGCTACATAGTGAGTTCCAGGTCAGTCTCAGCAACATAGTGAGACCCTGTCTCAAAACAATTTTTTTTTCAGTTTATTTTCTTTCAGTGCTTTTCCCATTATAAAATAGGAGACCTTGAGATGGGCGCTAAAGTCCCCACTGATGAGTACCTCATGGAAGGGCTCCAGACAGTAGCGAGCCACTGTGGAAAGACCTCCCAAACACTACCCAGAGTCAGCGTGGTACCTGTTCCCTGGGCCAGGCCTAGTTCATCCCTTGGCATGCTGCAAATCCTACAACCACAGAGCCAAAGTAATCTTAGATTTTATTGTTTGGCTTTGGTTCCTCACTAAAAATGAAGAAAAATTGCACCGGGCAGGGATTTCAAATTCAAATGCCTCTGTGGGCCAAACAGGAAAATGCATGAAGTCATGCAAGGAGAGTACAGGGAGTGGGGACAAAGGAGAGCAGTGTCTTTGCCTTCAGAGGTGGCCCCAGGGTCTCAGGCACATACTAATTACCATAAGGAAAGGTAGGCTGAGGGTGGCAGTCTGCAGGGTTATTTTTCAGAAGGAAATACTAAGACAGGTTAAAAAAAAAACTTATTAGATGTGCCTTATTGCAGGGGCCAGCAAAGAAGGGAGGTGCATGTAAAGGGCCGTGTTGGACTTGATCTTACCCAAAGAGCAGCATGCAGTGGGATCCAGGAGCCAAGAGTCTAACCTTCCTCCGTTCAGCTGAAGTTTGAGGGCCAAGTCCATTTCCGCTCTGGACCTCTGTTTTCTCCTCTGTAAAATGAAGAGACCAGTTGGCGTGATGGCTACCGACTGTTCTGGGGCTGACAGCAGGGACGGAGGTGAGGCAGCAGCGGAAGGACAAGATGCTGCCTCAGGATTCCCTTGTCTCCCCCACCCGCTATCCCTGGCAGCTGGTGGCGGCCTTGGTAATTTCTTTCCCTCCTCAGGTTCGCCTTCCTCTCTGAAAAGTGTGGGGTTTCTTCTGGCTTGAACATTTTAGGTTCCTCGTGCGAAACGAGTCAAGGAGGGAAGAAAAACCATCAAATGGGTGATCTGAGAGCAGAGTGCTGACAGCTAATGAGTTGGCACACATATAATCAGCTTTAGAAAGTTCCGTGGCTTTAGAAAGTTCCCATTTTCAAAGATGCTTTAACAAATAATGCAAATACCTTCCGTATTTCCTAGCACAATTCACACTGAAAGCTCCCAGAATATTCTGCAGACCGTGTGTGTGTGCGTGTGTGTGTGTGTGTGTGTGTGTGGTGAGAGCATACCCCAAAGAATGTAATTACCCACCCTGGAGTTCTGCCAGGTTTAGCAGCTCCCCACCCCTTTTCTTCATCTTCTTGAAGTCTCCCCTCCCCTTCTCAAAGAAATGACAGCATTTTCATAAGCCCTTGGCATTAGCAGGTAATTAGGGAGCAGAGTGAGTTCTGGAAAACACCCTGGGGTAGGATCAATGCCTAGAAAAAATAAAAGTCTACCTGAGGACCAGGCTGCTGAGCAGCGTTACCGCTACTGGTCGAAAGTGGGAGAGGTGACTCTTTGTCCAGACCAGGGGAGCCTTCCGGGAAGGGTGTGTGGGCCACCTTCACCAGGGTGGTGTGCGGGGCTCGGTGTCCGGCTGTGCAGCTGGCCCCAGTGTAGGGGACGCAGAGCCAGGCCTTCTTCGCCAGATGGGTGATTTAGATAAGCCAGGAGCTCCTTTGTGTCATGTCTTCATCTGTGAGGCAGGGAGGCTCCCTGACAGGGCTGGCGAGAGCACTCACGCAAGGGGACCTGGGAAGGCTCTAGACACTAGCAAAGGCCTCCGCCAGCCTTTCCAGCGGGTGGGTGTGCTGGGTCGTGATTTTTGCCCCAGGAGTGGAGTCCAGATTCATGCTAGCTTGGGAGGCCCTCTGCGCAGTTCCAGTGTGCTTCTGAAACGCCTCCTGCCTCAGTAGTTCACCTTCCCTGGAGCCGAACTCACTCGCACCCGCCCTCCACTGCCCTTCAAGAATAAACAAGCTCCTGCTGCTTCCCTTCCTCAAACCGCTCCTCGCTGCCTTCCTTCTGCCTCCCTAACCGGCCTCTTCATCTACCCAGTTGTCAAGCTAAGGGCTGTGCTTCAAACAAGGAATCCAAGGACTTCCCACCATCTTTGCACCACTCCAGGTCATTTATTCTACGCTTATCTCTCTCCTCGGACCCGTGGCAATCTTCGCACGCTTTCCGTCTACTCTTTTTGCGCCGTTCCTATCCCTCCTACCTCTGTGACGTCATTTGCTCTTTGGCCAGCAGCCTTGGTGAAACTGTTGAACAGCAGTCAGATCACGTCACTCCCCAGCTCCGAAATATCCCAGCACTTGGCGTTGTATTTAGAATAAACTCTGGAATCTGGATGCTGCCTGCCTCTTCCGTGTCTACTCCCCTCCTCCCTTGCTCCTCTCCTCCAATCCCGCGGCCCTTCTTGTGGTTCTTTGGATACCCAAGACCATCTTGCCTTAGGACCTTTATACTCACTCTTTCCTCTGCCTGCGGAGGTCCAGGCTTCTTCCCCTGTGACTTCAGGCTTCTCGTCACGATTCCCGTACACGTACCATCGGAAGAGAGCACCCTGACTCCTGCCGTGGGTTTTTGTTTCCTTGTCCTGCTTTACTTTTCCTGAACTACATCAATTATTTTTTACTGGATCCATGGCCAGAATACATCTTGCTCACTGCAGTACTTAGAACAATGCTAACCAATGGTAAGTCCTAGATAATGTGTAGAAAGAATGAAGGCCTAATTCTTATTCTTCCTTGGAATGTATCCTTTCTTCTTTTCTTCACATTCTGAGATTTTAGGGCCTAATTCAGTCCCCATCTTCCCACAAAGCCCTCCCTCTCTCACCAATTTTGGTCTCTTTTCATATCTGCATTATTTATCATTTATGGACTATAACTGGCAATTAACTTGGTTTTCCCTCTTGGTTTTCAATCCCCGAGAAGGCAGGAGTCAGGCCTATAATATGATGAGAGTTCGTGAGTTTTAAGCACTTAACGTGTGCCAGGCCACGTACGTACCTCACTTCGTGTGGCCTTCCCAGCAGCCCTGTGAAGTAGGAATTCTTTTTATCCCATTTGGAGGTGAGGAAGGAAGGACTGAAGAGGTTATATTCTACCCGCGCTCAAGCAGCCATTTACAGGCAGGGCTGGTTTTACAGTGAGCTGCCTGGTGTCTGACGCTGGTCCTGCTAGCCGCTCTGTGTCACGGTCCCAGGGCTATGCTCATCCATGTGGTGACACCGCACAGGACAGGCCTTGACATTGTGTGCACTGCTTCCGCAGGGGTAAAGGCTCTGCTCTGAGGATGCGTGGCCCGGCGCAGAGAGTGATTATATTCAGAAGCGCATGCTGTTAGGGGTCCAGTCATACCTGCTTGGGAAGGGTCTCTAAGAGGCCATTCAGAAAGCACATGCAAGACTGGAGTTTGCTGCAGAAAAGGAACATGTCTTAAAAAGGAGACAAGTCAGTGCTTTTCTGTACAGTTCTGATAACCTTCTTTGATAGAGGCCAAACAGTAATTATGGTACTGATTGGAGTCCCCACCCACCCTGATGGCCAAAGGCAGATTTTAATCAGTTTTCAGGAGACTTGAAACATAAATGGTTCTAATTGACTGTCATACTTCAGAGTATTAGATTTTGCTGCTTGCCTAACCTCTACCTTCTCTGTGAGAGTTGGTAGGAACTTTTGAGACTGTAGAGTCCAGCTTTTCTGATTTACACGTGAAATGGGATGGCAGGAAGGCTAAGTCATTGCCTTGGAATATCCAGCCAGATGGTAGCAAATGAGGAACTGAAACAGCAGTGTCATTTCTGTACTTCCAGAGTGAGACCTGACCCAAATCTCATAAAGGGGAGAAAGTGACAGCTCTGAAAACTACTGCCGTAAAAACAGAGGAGAAGAGGCCGGAAGGAAAACTGTTAACAAGAGAAGAAGCCCAAGTTAGTGCCATCTTTGGAAGAGCCAGGTAGAATCCCTGGAGAATGTGATCTGCTGCTACGTGATTCATAGCTCCAGTAGTTAAGTTTCTCACTAAGAACTTGTGTGATGGTATTTCAATATAACGTAAATGGAAGGCCAGGTGGTATGGATGTATATTACCTGACAGTTGGACTCATGGAATAAATCTTATGGGAGAGTAAACACAGAGCAAAAACTTGTGGGAACTTCCCCAGTAAGCTTAGTGTAGACCTCTTAATAAGACACATTTCCCTCTTCTACTTTTCAGCTTGTATTTCTTGCCTTTCCCTTTTATTGGCCCCTTAGGATAAAGCATTCTCTGAAATCCCCATCCCCAGCCCTGCCCCTCTTTCCATCCAAATTATTACTGAGGTATCTTTGCTTTGTCAGTGATTGGATTTCTGTGGGCCACTTTGCGGCTTGTCACCCATCCACCATCGTTTCTGTCCTCCGAGTCGAGCAGAAACCTCATCGTGACTCTTAAAGAACAGAGAGAGGATTAGGCCTGACTGAAGGGGATAGGCCTCCTTCAGGAAAGCAAGGATGGTTGCATCAAAATGTCATTAATAGAAGCTTCCACTAGCCATCATGCAGGGCACTGTGCTCAGTAGTTTGCACACATCATGTGGCATTCCTTTTACAGGTGAGTACCGTCTTGGTCTGTTAACCTCCAAGTCCTTCACCCCTTGGCCCCATGTGCCAGGGAACTCTGGGAAGCATCACGTGTTATGCTGTTCATCCAGGAAGCCTTGAGGAAGCAGTGTTACCGATTTTCCTTTTTTAGCAACTGATGAGTTGAGCTCAAACATTGAGGCTGCAGATCTAAGTGGTAGAAGCAAGAGAACATTCACTCTTAAACCCGTGGATTCAGCTTCCCATCAGTGCGGGGGAGTGGTGAGCAGTCTCCCTGCTCAAACCCGCTCCCACTTTTGCAACCAGCAAGAAGCAGTGCTGCCTGCCTTGAGATGAGGCTCTTAGCATGGCTAAAGACACCAAGAATCTGAAAACTATGACATTTTAAGGGACTTAAAAAATGGAATCTGATTCTACAGTATTATCTTCTACTAAGTTTTATAGAAAAAGTGTGGCGCATTAACTACAGTAATACCGACCTGGTGGTAGCAGTCATCGCCCCCCACAAGACTAACCACTATTTATTAACAAAATTTTCTAGTGGAAAACTATTTATTATTTGTTTATAATATCTTCTACCTGAATAAGAGAAAAAAAGATTCCCTCATTCAAATCAACAATGAGACTTCAAATGACAGAAAAACTACTATGGATTTGGCGGTGGGCGGTGGGCGGTAGAATTGTTTCCTGGGCACTGCAAGCTGTAACAGTTGGTGAGAGCAACAGGCCACCAGCCTTTGACTTCAAGTGGACAGAATAAGCAGGGAAGAATTTTATCTGGGCAGTGGCCACAGGAACACTCAACAGTGATTGTCATTGTTCTATGCCAAATGCCGGTGCCTGGCTTTGCTCTGGGAGCTGAATGTAAGGGTGAACCTCTCCAGTTTCAACTCTGTAAGGCCAGACCAAGACATATGGCGATCGGTTAGACTGCATACTCCGGACAGTTTCCCATGGTTTTCTCAGAACAGATGGGTCTCTGCCCTGCTTGTCTACATCCTATAATCACATTAGAACAGGAATATTCATGGGAAATTAAGAGCTCTCAGAAAGAGCAGAAAGGATGTATAAGAACATAGGCAGAGTTGGCAGGCAGATTTGAAAGGTGACCCTAACAGATTTCCTACTCCTTCTATATGGATTTATATCAACCATTCTAGGTTCCTGCAACAGGTTTTGGAAGGTATACTGGTCAGCTTTCCCATCACTGGGGCCAAATACCAGATACCCATAAGTTACACAATTGTATTTTCGCTCATAGTTTCAGGGGTTCAGTCTGTGGTGGTAACACTATGGTGGAGGGGTGTGATGGAGGAAAGCTGCTGAACTCATAACACTGAGGAAGCTGAGAGCAGGGAAATGACAGAGATGAAGGAGATAGGGACGAGATATGAAACCCAAAGTCATGACCCCATGACACACTTGCTCAGAGTAGACCCTGCCTCTTAAGAACTCATCAATGTGTTAACTCATTGGTGAGATTTGTGCTCTCAAAATTCAACTAAAGTTCTCTTTTTATATTTTTTATTCTTAAATTCTTTTATTGGTTTACTTTAGGTATAAAATACATTTGCATTCATCATTGGGAACTTGTACTTTTACGTGATGTATCTTCCTTCTTATCTTTTCCCCATTCCCTGCCCTCCCTTCAACTCCTCCAACACTCCCTATTTACAAAGACTTTGTTTCCATTTTTTCCTTGTCTCACGTTTTTTCTTTTCCCTTCTTTCCCCCTACCCTCCCCTTTCCCCTAGCCCTTGGACTTTTTCTTCCTATTTCACATTATCAACTATTCACTTTAATCCTTATTCATACTTTCAGTTTCTCATGCCAAAGAAACTATTTGGTATTTGCATATGTGTGTCCTGTTTATTTCGCTTAAGAGTGTGGTCTTAAGTTCCATCCATTTATCTACAAATATCTCTACTTTCTCATTCTTTATGGCTCAGCAATACTCCTCCCCGCCCCATCTGTGTCTGTCTGTCTGTCTATCTATCTATCTATCTGAATATCTTCTTTATCTAGTCACCAGTTTATGGGCACACTTGGGCTATTTCCAAGCTTTAGCTATTATAAACTGTGCTTTTATAAATATGGGTGGTCATATATCATTGTGATATGATTCTTTTAATTCTTTTTTTTTTTGGTACCAGGGATTAAACTTGGGCCCTTGCACTTGTGAGGCAGGTGGTGAAACCACTGAGCCAAATTTGTGGCCCCAGTTCTTTTAATTGTTTTAGGAAGATATCCAGCAAAGTAATAGCTGGGTCGAATTGGACTTCTAATCCTAGTTTTTTGAGGTATCTCCATACTGATTTCCACAGTGGTTTTACCAGTCTGCACTCCCACCAACAGTGCAGAATCATTCCTTTCTTCTACAACTTTGCCAGCATTTGTTATTGCATGATATTTTTGATAGCAACCATTCTTTCTGGGGTGAAGTGGATTCTCAGTGTTGTTTTCATCTGCATCTTTCAAATGACCAGTGATGTGGAACATTTTCACATGATTGCTGCTTTTACTTCTGTGTCTGAGAAATGTCTGTTCATTTCAGGTGCCCATTTTTGAACTGGATCTTTAAATTTGGGGGGGGGTCTAAAAATTTAAATTCTTCATATATTCTAGGCAGTCCTTTGTCTGAGGAACAGCTGATAAAAATTTTTCCCACATTGTAGGTTGTCTCTTATCTCTGTTGGTGGTTTCTCCTGCCTTGCAGAAGCTTTTTAATAAGATGAGATCCCAATTGTTGATTCTTTGTGCTAGTTCCTATGCTACTGAGGTTTTATTCATAAAGACTTTTCTCATTCCTATATCTTTAAGATTTCTATATAACTTCTCTTGCAGCAAGTTTAGTGTTTCTGTTTTAATATTTAGATCTTTAATCCACTTTGATTTTAGTTTAGTGTGTAGTGATAGATATGGATCTAGTTTTAATCTTTGGAAGGGTGAAATCCAGTTTTTCCAACACTGTTTATTATATAGGCTATGTTTCCTTCAGTGAGGGTGGTTGGCTCTTTTGTTAAAGATGAGGCGGCTGCGTGTATCTGAACTTTTTTCTGCATCTTCTAATCTGTTCCACTGATTCTCCAGTCTGTTTCTTTGCCAGTACCATGTAGTTTTTATCACAGTGGTTTTGTAGTATAGTTTCAAGTTGGGGATTGTGATACCCACATCATGTCTCTGTGGCCTAGAATTGCTTCTGCTAGTCTAGGTCTCTTCTGGTTCCAGATGAATTTTTAGATTGTTTTCTCTAATTCTATGAAATATACTGTTGGGATTTCAATAGGGATTGCATTAAATCTATATAGCAATTTTGGAAGTATGGCAATGTTCACTATATTGGTTCTTCCTATCCAGGAACAAGGGATGTCTTTCAATTTTCTTACATCCTCTTTGAGCTCTTCCTTCTGATTGCTGTAGTTTTCAATGTAGAGGTCTTTTGCTTCCTTTGTAGGATTGATTTTTAGATTTCTAATGTTTTAGGTTGCTATTGTGAAAGTAATTGTTTCTCTAATTTCTGTCTCAGTGATTATGTTATTTGTATACAAGAAGACTATTGATTTTTGAGTGTTTACTTTGTATCCAGCTACTCTACTGAATCTGTCAATTAAGTCTAGAAGTCGTTTGGCAGAGTTTTTTTGGGTGTTCTATGTAGAGTATCAGAACTTCAGCAAATAATGACAGTTAACTTCTTCCTTTCCTATGTTTATTGCTTTTATTTCATTATCTTGTCTAATTGCTGTGGCTGATGTTTCCAGAACTATATTGAACAGGAGTGGTTATAGTGAGCCTCCTTGTCTTGTTCTTACTTTGAACATGAAAGTTTTCAGTTTATGATCATTTAGTATGATGTTTGCTGTTGGTTTTTCATAGACAGCCTTAATCAGATTGAGATAAAGGCCTTCTATCCCAATTTTCTGTAGGTTTCTTTAAAAATCATGAATGGTTGTTGAATTTTGTCCAAGTCTCTTTATGAATCTATTGAGATGATCATATGGTTTTTGTCCTTGGCTCTGTTAATATAGTTTATTACATTTATTGATTTCTGCATATTGAACCATCCTTGCATCCTAGGGATAAATCTTACTTGGTCAGGATGTATGATCTTATTGATGACGATTTGTACTCTTTTTGATAGTATCTCATTGAGGATTTTTGCATTTATGTTCATTAGGAAGATTAACCTGTAGTTAGTTCTCTTTTTTGGTTGGGTCTTTACCTGGTTTTGGAATCAAAGTAACACTTGCTTCCAGGAATTAATTTGGAAGTATTGCTTCCTTTTCAATTTCATTGAAAAAGATTAAAGAGTAGTGGTAATGGTTCTTCTCTAAACATCTTGTAGAATTCAGCAGTGAAGCCATCAGGACTTGAGATTTCTTTCATTGGTAAATTTTTAATCATGTTTTCAATTTCACCAATTATAATTGGGGTGTTTAGAATTTTTATATCTTCTTTCAACGTTGGTAATTCACATGTATCTAGAAATCTGTCCATTTCTTCTGTGTTTTACATTTTATTAACGTACATGTTCTCAAAGTAGGTAAATCCAAAAATCCTCTGGATTTCTGCTGGAACTATTTCTGCTGGATTATGACTTCACCTTTTTTGTTCCTAGTTGCATGAATTTGAACCCTTTCTTTTCTTTTTTATAAGTTTGGCTAATCGTTTATTGATTTTATTTATTCTTTTGAAAAATCAACTCTTTGATTCATTGATTTTTTTTTTTTGCTATTATTCTCTTAGTCTCCATATCATTGATTTCTGCTCTAATCTTTACATTTTCCTCCCTTGTATGAGCTTTGGATTTGTCTTGCTCTTCTTTTTGTAGATGTTTGAGGTGCAGCATTAGATTGTTTATTTGGGCTTGCTCTTTTTTCCTAGTATGGCATTCACTGCTGTGAGTTTCCCTCATAGAAATACTTTCATTGTGTTCCATAGATTCCTCTATGTTGTACTGGCATTATCATTTATTTGTAGAAACTGTCTAGTTTCTTCTTTAATTGTCTTTGTGACTCATTGGTTGTTCAGGAGAAGGTTGTTCAATTTCCATGTGCTTGTGGGATTCTTGAGGTTTCTTATGCTATTGATTTCCAATTTTCTTGCACTATGGTCTGATACTATACGGGGGATATCTTCATTTCCTTTGCATTTACTTAAATGTATCGTATGAGCTAGCATGTGGTCTAATTTTGACCAAATGTATGCAGCTTGTAAAGAATGTGCATTCTGATTTTGTGGGGTGGAACATTCTGTAGATACATATTAAGTCCATTTGTTCAAAAGCTTGGTTCAGTTCTAGTATTTCATTGTTGATTTTTTGTCCAGATAATCTGTCTTTTGTGCCAGTGGGGTATTGAGGTCTCCCATTACAATTCTATTAGTGCTTATTTGGTTTTTCATGTCCCTTAATATCTGTTTTTGTTTAGCTGGGGGCATTAGTATTTGGTGCATATCTATTTATGATTGTCATCTCTTCCTCTGGCATTGTTCCCTTTACAAAGATGTAGTGACCGTTTTTGTATCTGAATTAATTTTGGTTTGAAATCTACTTTGTCTGCAAGTAAGACAGCTACCCTGATTTTTTTTCTAGGTTCCTGGTTGCATAGAGAAATGTTTTCCATCATTTTACTTTCAGTCTCTGAATTTTTTTTTAATTAGGTGTGTTTCTTGTATGCAGCATATTGTTGGATTTTGGTTCTCAATTCTTTCTGCCAGGCTGTTTCTTTTGATTGGTGAATTGAGGCCATTAACATTGATGGTTATAATGAATACATAATAACTCATCCTTGTAATGATATTTTAATGTTGTTGGTTCTTTTATATTTTATTTTTCCCCCTTTCCCTTTAATTTCTTGCCTTGCCTTATAGCTTCACTCTGCTGGGCCTTATGGAGTTGCAACCTTCATTATCTTTTTCTAGGATATTGTTTTAAATCATTTGGAGTGCAGGTTTGGTACTCATGAAGTTTCTCAGACACACTTTGTCCTGGAAATATCTAATTTCCCCATTGACTTTGAAGATAATTTTGCAGGATGCAGAAGTCTAGGTTGGAGATTATTTTCCTTTAGGGCTTGAAATAATTCACTTCAGCATCTTCTTGACTTGAGGGTTTATGTTGAAAACTCTGCTATGATTCTGATGGTCTTTCCTTTGTATGTGATTCATTTCTTTTTTCCATCTGCTTGTAGGATTTTCTTCTTCTGTTGGGTTTCTGGGATCTTAACTATTTATGTCTAGGTATAGATTTTTTTTCTTTATCATGCTTAGTTGGTGTTCTGTGTGCCTCACTTATCTGTATGCTAAGTTCTCTTCCTTTGCTTGGGAAGATATCTGACAGTGTTTTATGTCATTTGTACTTTCTCTTGCATTTTCATGGACTTCAATCAGTTTTATGTTTTTCTTCTTTGCATCATCTAGCAGCTGCTGGATTGATTTCTCATGGTCTCTTATATTTGCATAAAGTCTCTCTTATCATGATCACTAACTGCAATGTCTTCTATATTTGATATTCTATTTTCACATTGCCACCCCTCTCTCCCTTTATATTCCATCCTGGCTACAAGCCTCTTGATTGGTGCTGCCTAAACCCAGGCTGAGGCTTTCCCTCTTCAGGCAGTCCATTCAACCACACCCAGAACTATGCTAATCTAGTTAGGGGACTAATTCAGATATCACATACTCTTAGTCCATCTTCACACACCTTAGATCCAGTCACCTCTGAAAATCCCCACCTAAGAGCACATTAGGCCCCAGTGGCAGCTAGAACATCATTACACTAAAGGCTATGATCTCACTAGAGGAAGAAGAATGACTTGGCTCAGTACCAGTGAGGACCTTAAAATTTGAATGGGATCACATAGTCACTGGTTCTTCACTGCTGTGAGATCCCCTGTGTTGATCAGCCACAGTGTAAGAGAGGAAGGACTTCTTCTACTCTAGTTTCATAGATAGTGACAACAGAGAGACAACCAGGTTGTTCAAGGGAGTATCCTCACATTTGAGCTTACATGGCAGGGGAACAGCCCCAGAGAGAAAGAGTCCAGAGACCAGATGCTGTCTTCAAGGTCATGCTTCCATTGTCTACCACATACACCCAGAAATGTGCTTTGGTAATCTTCTAGGTGGCTCTTGAGCCAATCAAGTTGACAATATGCTTAATCCTGAGCACAGGCTAAAAAGTCCCATTTCAAAAGAGAGGAATTAGGGACATAGAAAAGGATAGGGTCAAAGCAGTAGGACCAAAATTCTAGCAGAGCAAACATTAAGTCTGAAGCTCTGTGTCTAGCATCCTTGAAAGAAAGTTGTCAGATGTGAGCTCCAAAGGGTTTGGGTGGCTCCACACTTATGGCTTTGCCATTTGGAGCCCATACCACCTCTCTAATCAGGGCTTTGCTCACTGTCTCTTACTTCCTTTGGGAGATGTTCCATGTTCCTGGCATCTCCAACTTTTCATGTCCTCAGCTTCATTCCTGCAGCTTCACCTATCCATCTCTCAGGGGCACACAGCCTAACCTACCAGGTCCTCTCTGATATCTCACTGGAAGCTTCTGCACATCTTATATTGTTCTCAAGTCTTGTATTCTTCATGCTGGTAAAATCAACACCTCATGAACAATGCCAAGGTCTGCTGCCAGCAAGAGCAATGGCTGGGCCCCATTGGACCATAGCTGCAGCAGCCTCTGAGTGCCTGGATGGCCAAGTATGCTAAAATAAATTCTGCGGAATGAATTACTTAAGAGACCCTTAATCAGGGGTAGAGGGTGGTGCTGCTCTTTTATCAAATGGAAAATTGACACTTTTGTACTCTTGAGCCTGAAAAGGATGGGTTCTTACTGATTTCTGAAATTCTGTGAAGGAATCTTTCTTCTTGTTCCAGTACAAAGTATTTGTTGTCTTTTTTTTTTTCCTCTTAATACAGCATGGAGATTGAACTCAGGGTCTACACACTCAACTATATCCTTAGGATATTTTTTACATCACAATTTATTTTCAGGCAAAGTCTCACTACCTCACTAAATTCCTTAAGATAGGCTCAAACTTATGATCCTTCTGCCTTAGCATCAAAATGGTTGAGATTTCAGGTTGCATGTGATGCCACATTTGTCTACTTGATATCTTTTTAATTATACTAATCTCTTCATTACCATATCTGCTTTGGCTCTTGCTTTGTAAGTGTTCCTTTGTGGCAAAATTCAAGTTTTTCAAATTTTTCTCCTCTGCTTTTTACCCCTGATTCTCACTATAAGTCTGGTGAAAAGCACCCAACAGTACCTACACCACAGCCTGAATGTTGGTCTGCCTTGAAGTTTTCTCCACCAAATCTATTAGTCCACTGCCCTTAATCTTGGCCTCCAAAAATCTCAGGACATATGCAAAATGCAGAAAATCTTTTTTGCCAACTTGTAACACAAATGACCTTTAATACAATTACTAAGTCTTTTTTGCTAACTGAAAGCCTCTCGGCCTGACTTTTGCTGTTCATTTTTTGGTCTCTTAAGCTCTGACCAGAAACATCCACCAAATTCTGCTTACAGAGTTCTAGGGCCTCTCCAGCCAGTATCTCCAAATCTTTCCAGATTCCTTCTATAGACCAGTTCCAAAGGTTTGGGAACCACATGGTTAGTGATAGTTGCATAAATGACCCCCACTCTCAGTTCCAATTTACTGTATTAGTAACTGGAACCCAATACCTGAAACCCACACTATAAAGGAGAGGAGGTTCAATTTGGCCTATTGTTTTCAGGGGATTCAGTCTGTGGTCATCTGACTCCAAGGCAAGACCATGCTGTAGAAAGGCATTGTGGAGCGAAGCTGCTTAGTTTATGGCAGCTAGGAAGCAGAGCAGAGGAACAGTATCAAAGAGGAAGAGGTCAGGTACCAGATACAGTTCCTAGTCATGCCTCCACCACCCACCCAGATATACCCGAAAGTGTGCTTTACTAATCCCCTAGGTGTCTCTCAAGCCACACAAGTTGAAAACTAAGCTCAGCAGGGGCAGAGGGACTCCGGTAGGGGCAGTGCTGAGGACTGAGTGGGAGTTTCATTGGCAGCAAGACCTACCAGTCACACATGGTGTCGTGTAGGAAAGCAGAGATAATCTCTGGGCTGTAAGCTGGGATTAGCAAAACTATGTCCTACAGGACCAAGAGCATGGAAATAGGAAATGACACTTGACACTGTGAGGAGCTGAGGTAGGGGGTTTGCAAGTTCAAGTCATGCCTGTGCATCTTAGTGAGACTCTGTCTCAAACAATAAAAAAGGCTGGAAATATATCTCAGTGACAGAGTGTCCCTGACTTCAACCCTCAATACCATAAAAACAAACAAACAAACAAAGAAGAAATAAAGAGAAACTGACATATGGAATGTTTGCAATGAGGTATTTTCAAATGATCTCTTGACCACTATGGAGAGGTCAGAGATGTTAGCCTAGTGACAAAGTTTGCTGCAAACTAATTGGAAAGATTATTAACTTTAGCACAAGTTATATTTAGAGCTGGGCTTGTGTCAGAATGCTTAGGTTTGCAGACTGGTCCCAGAGCTTATTAGCTGTGTGACCTTGATCGAGGTACTTTGGCTCCTTAAACTTCCCTTTCCCACTCAATAAAATGGGGATAAAAATACCTCAGGGGACCATTGTGACCACTAAATGAAAAGCTGCACGTATAGTGCCTCGCGCACTGCCTAGTAAACAGCTGACTTTCAATATATGTTCATGGTTAGCTATTATTCATTGGCATTGTGTTTGGGGCAGCTCTAAACTAGATTCTCGGGTTGGAAAAGGTCATTTCTAGACTGTTTTTTCTACTGATAGCAATAAAACAAAGACTTGGGGAGGATATGGAGTTGTTCTTGTGGGAAGTACAGCCCACTGAATGGACAGGAAAGGCCAAGGCCAGCTTAGGCAGCATGAGAAAGTCAGTAGATAGACAATCAAGGGTCCCTGAGAGAATCTTTGATAAAGCCATTCACAAAACTTGTAGTTTAGTGTCTAAATTTGATCTGTATCACTCACCACCCTTGCAGATCTGAAAAGCAAGAGAACTGGTTCTGAAGGCTCTGAAACCTGCAGGAGGGGAAGCCTTCCAGGCCAAGAGCCCTTTTACTAAAGGCTAAAAACACTCATCTCAGTAAGGCACTTTGTCATAAGAGAAGGCATGATGTGATTTGTAAGATCTCTGGCTTATTACTATAGGACCATTGGGAAAAATCATATAACTTCCTTCCCTTCTTCTACTTTTTAAAAATAGTGTTCAGGGGATTGAATTTAGGGCCTCACACATGCTGGGTAAGTGTTCTACCACTAACCCATTACCCCCAGCCCCAAATAGTTTAATATCTTAGTGCTGTAGTTTGTTGTCTAGAAAATGATGATAACACTATGGACCACAGGAATATATTTTGAAAGTAAGCACGGCAGCAGTGTCTGACACATAGTAAACACTTGGCTGTCATCTGTTGTTATTCATGCCTAGGAACCTCACTACTGCTTCCTCCTCATATCCCCATGCTCCCCATTGTCGCCTCTCACTGTTTTCCACAGCCCTTTCCGGGAGCCTCTGAGAAGCAAATACATACACTGTTCTCCTCTAAAAGGTTTGTATATCCTTCCACTTGTAGTAGTGTCTCCATTTTTCTGAACTTTAGTTGTAGCTTCTACTCAAAGTTAGCTTTCAGCCGAGGGAAAACTTGGCTAAAGCAAAATCCAGTGGGGAGTCAAAGAATAGCAAGAATTTCCATGTGACTCATGTAAAATGTGTATGGGGAGTCAATCATGGTGGCTAAAGGTCATGGAAGTGGTTTACTAGGGGGTGTGGTGGTGGTCATGATGTGTGTGTGTGTGTGTGTGTGTTTGTCCCCTTGGGAACATATGGCAATGTGTGGAAACAGTTTTGATTGTCATAATTTTGGGGGTAGAGGTCAAAGATGGTGTTGAACATCCTGTACTGCACCAGGCAGCCTGCTACAACAAAGAGTTATCTGTCCCCAAATGTCAACAGTGACAATGTTGAGGACCCATATCTGATAGTTCACAGAAGGTGATTTGGAGTCACAGATTGAGGCCAGGTGATAAAGGGCAAACCTAAAGGGAATGATCAAAGGCTTTTCAAAGGAGAAGTGATATGTAACATGTTGTGCTTTAAAGACTTAAACAAGGAGGCCTAGGCTGGATCCAGTTAAGAAGTCACTGCATTTACAACTAAGTAGGTGAATTCCAAAATTAGGGCAAGAGAAGTGGGAGTGTAAAGCAAGTGTTATCTGAGAATATCATTTTTACATAGCTTTTCTACCCCTCCTCACCTCATATCTCCCCAAGCACATTATTTGAATTAAGATTACATAAATACTACTCATTTGTGAACCATGTAGCATGTTATAAATACACTTTCTCTCAGGCACAGCCTTTTATTTTTCCAAGCTTAAGAAATTTGATGCTTTACATTTATTTGTTTACACATAAAAAAGTACAGGGGTCCAGGGATTTAGCTCAGTGGTTCAGTGGCCTGCCTTGCAAGGGTAAGGACCCAAATTCAATCCCCGGTACCTAAAAAAAAAAAAAAAAAAAAAAAAAGGG
>NW_022900921.1:7340536-7348083 GCF_012274545.1 Fukomys damarensis | reverse complement strand
GTGAACTAACTTCAGGTTTGCAATTACTTTAGGGAGAGGAAAAGGGAATAGGATGGGCTAGGTAACAGTAATCATAACATTTCATTTCTTGGAGAAAAATGTCTCTGAATCTAAGATGGCAGAAATATTTGTGGTACTTTCAGAACTGTCTTATGTGGTTGAAATGTTCATATTTTTCTTATTATATGGAAAAGAGTCATGCAGTTACACTTGAACAAGGCAGGGCTGGTAAATACTTTCTGTTCAAAGGACATAGAGAGTTGGAAAAGAAGGGTGAAGAATTACTTGCTAATGTTCAGGCCTCAGTGCAGTAGGAGTACGTTAACAATCACCAAGGTAAGAATTGTAGAAAGTTAAAAAGACTGTGAGCATGTGCAGGTGTGTGCAGACACTCTGGGGAGATTGCCAAGAAAAATGAGTTATCCTTCACGTATGCTGAAGTCAGTGTCCTGCAGTATATCTTGGTGATAATTTGTGCATGAGTAAACTGGTTTTGAAACGCAGAATTGGAAGGTGTGGCTAGCCTCTGATCCTTGGGTTGCATCTCCTTAGGGAAGAATAAGTCACTGAGTGGCCAGGGTCTTCAAGGGTGATCACAGAATGATGAGAGGCAGTCTGAAGACTGAGCTTTAGAAATTCAAATTGTAGGGGCTAATGAATAGTCTAGGAACAGAAGAGTACAAGAGGCATATGTTGCCATGGAAACCAAGGACAACCGGATTTCTGAAAATGAAAGGGTGGACCATGGTGTTAGAGGCTATACTAATAAGAAAGGAAAAGCCTTGGGCTGAGAAGGAGCCAGTAGATTTAATGATGATTAGCACATTGAAGAATGTTAAGAAAGCAGTTTCCATCAGTCCCTCTCATTCATTCATTCACAGCTATTTATTGAGCCTGTGTAATATCCTGGTCCGAAGTAAGGGACTCAGGAAAATGCCATCCAGGAGCTCAGAGTCTGGTACACAGATGTACACGTCAACAGCAGGCGATGTGGCAATTCATCATCTCTGAGATAAAAGCTGCACAGGGTATGATGAGATCACATCAGAGGAGGCTTCCTGATGGAGGTGACATCTAAGCAGAATTTTAAAGAATGCAGCATGAATGGCAGCCAGCCATGTAAAGGAGGAGATGATAGGTGGTGTGAACAGACTGCTTTCCAGGATGAAGGACCATTCAGTGAGGCAGCCTGAGCTCTCCAAGTTGGTGTGTGCAAGCAGTCAACACATAAAACAAACCATGGGTTGAAATTCCATTGAATGTTTATTAGATACCTTCTCTAAGCCACTGACTGCAAACACTGAAAATCCTTAGCACACGTTTTATCTCATTAAACTCATGCAACCTTTAGGCTTCCCCACCAAATGGGCCGGTGAAGATGGGAGCTGAGTGAAGCCATCTGCACAGGCCCCTATTCCACCCAGACCTTGCAGCCACTAGCAGACCGGTGAGAACCGGAGCCATGCTTCCAGCAACACACCACCCCACGCCTCTGGCTTCCTGGCTATGCCTGTTCCTCATCTATACTGCCAAGGCACAGGGGATCTTAAAGGCTATTGACCTGAGCTAGAGCAGAAGTGAAGAATCGTAAGAGGGCCTTACTCCTTCTAAGTCCCCATCCCAAAGGGTAAAGTTACTATATGGATCAATTTATTCATTATAAACATAGTTTTGGCTAGTCTTCAATTTCATTTTATTTCACACAGTTAAAGGTGATAGATTGAAAACTACCATGTATTGTCATATTCTAAGCTGTGTTTGAGTCTAATGTTGTTGCTGATGGTATCCCTTGGGTTGTACTGCGATTGATCTAATCGGTTATCTTTCCTGGTATCATGAAAATGAGATTTCCCCAGAGTTATTAGAGACTCCAATCCTAAAGACCAGCTATATCTGGAAGACACCTCTGAGAAGCAATCCTTCCTTAAGGGTTCTAAATACAAGCAACAAAGATATCTACAATAAGTAATTTCAAAGTATCATCCCAGGAATTAAACCAAGGACTATACCAACAACAATAATAGAAATGAAAAGACATTTAAACAAGACACAGACTTCGAGCTTACCAAAGGCAAATTCTGGGGGGAAAAAAGATGGAAAAGTCTGATAATCAACCACCTTGACAATCTGAACTGATAGCATAGCAAGTATAAAACAGATGAATGAGGCTCTAGAAATATTCAAAACAGAAATAATTTCCCAGATAAAAGACATGATTATGAGAAATGAAAACCATGAAGGTCCAATGTAAGAAAGAAGTAGAGTCCGTGAAACAGATTCAAACTGATATCCAGGAGATTAAAAAAATCTATTGAAAGTATACGTAGCAGACTAACCCAATCTGAAGACAGAATATCAGGTGTGGAAGACAGGATGGCAGTCAGTGACCTAAAAAGAGAGACCTCTTAAAAATAGTAAGGAACCATGAGAAATCAACTCAACAGCTCCGAGATGATGCAAAGAATAATAATATAAGATTAATAAGAGTCCAAGAAAAAGCAGGAGAAAGCACAAGTGACATAGAAGATCTGTTCACAGAAGTATTAGCAGAAAACTTTCCAAACAGCAAAAGAATTTGACATACAGATAAGTGAGGTATGTAGGATTCCAACTAGTCATTATAAAAAAAATCTACACCTAGACATATAATAGTCAAGATCCCAGAAATCCAACAGAAGTACAAAATACTACAAGCAGTTAGCGAAAGGAAACAAATTACATGCAAAGTAAAGACCATTAGAACCACAGCAGACTTTTCAACAGAAATCCTCAAGGCAAGGAGAGCCTGGAGTGAGATAGTTAAAGCTTTAAAAGAAAACAACCTCCAACCTAGGCTGATGTATCCTGCAAAATTATCTTTCAGAATTGATGGAGAAATAAGATACCTTCATGACAAAGAACACCTGAGAAGCTTCATGAATACCAAACCAGCACTCCAAACAATTTTTTTAAATATCCTCGAAAAAGATGATGAAGGTCACAACTCCATGAGGTCCACCAGAGCAAATCCAATAGGCAAAAATTTAAAGGGAGAGGGAGAAAAATGAAAAAGAAACAACAGGAAAATAACATGATAATGATAAGTCAATACATATCTGTTGTAACCATCAACATCAATGGCTTTAATCCACCAATCAAAAGAAAGAGACTGACAGAATGGATAAAGAAGCAAAATCCAACAATATGCTGTAACAAATCCTCAGTAGCAGAGGAACTAGCACAATGAATCAGTAATTGGAATCTCATCTTTTTAAAAAGTTTCTGCACTGCCAGAGAAATCACAAGCAGAGCTAAGAGACAATCTATAATGTGGGAATTTTTTTAACCTGCTGATCCTTAGACAAAGGTCTACTATCTAGAATATATAAAGAATTTCAGAAAAGACCCCCCCCCATATAAAGACCCATTTTAAAAATGAGCGTCTGAAATGAACAGATATTTTTTAAAAAATAAATAAAAGCAGCAAATAAATATGTGAAAAACTGTTCGACATCACTGGTCACTCAAGAGATGCAAATGAAAACCTCAGAAACAATGGTTGCTATCAAGAAATCAACCAGTAACAAATGCTGGCAGGGCTGTGGGTAGATAGGAACCCTTCTCCATTGTTGGTATAAGTGCAGACTGGTGCAACCACTGTGGAAATCAATATGGAGATACCTCAAACAACTAGGACTAGAAGTCCAATTTGACCCTGGGATTCCCCTACTGGGTATCTTTCCAAAAGAATTAAAAGAATCATACCACAGCAATATATGTGCACCTATGTTTATAGCAGCACAGTTTGTAATAGTAAAAATTTGGAGCCAGCCCAGTTGTCCATCAGATGGAGACTGGATAAAGAAGATGTGGTTTTTATTTTTTTTTTATATATAAAATGTAGTGCTCCTAAGCCATAAAGAAACTGAAATTACTTCTAGGTCAGCATTCTTCCCCTTTGTCCAGCCTATCCTTTCTCCTATGTAGTTTGTTTACTGGTAAACCCAAAGTGAAATTCCTGAGAAGAATTTATTCGTGCAACAAATATACATTAAGCATCTCATTCATGCCTATTTTACCAGCTGGAAAACAACAGTTTAAAAAAGATGAATTTTCTTGCCTTTGTGGAGCTTATGTTGTAGCAGAGGAGGGAATAAGGTAATAGGCATGCTCTAGAGGAGTTTGTATCATTAAGAATTTGAGAGATGAAACATACCCCATGGTAAGAAGGTAACAAAGTATTGTGAATGGGGTGAAGTTTTAAGTAGAGTGGCCAAGGAAATCTCACTATGAAGATGTCTTTTGAGTAAAATCATGAAGGGCATGCAGGCATCCAGGAGGGAGTATCTCCAGGTGAGAAGGTGTGAGTGAAAATGTCTACAGGTGGGGGTATGTCAGGAGTTTTGTAATAGCCAGTGTAACTGACCAGCAGAGAATAAGGGGCAAAGGATTAAGTTGTGAGCTCAGAGAGGCAAGGGGACCCAGCTCATACGTGGCCTCAGAAGTCGATTTATTTTGACTAAAATGGGAAGTCAAGGAGAGGGGAAGATTGAGCGATGCTTGTCACACTGGTGGGTTATAAAAAACAGGTTAAGGGGGATAAGAGCAGAAGCTCAGGAACTAGACAAGAAATTATTAAAACTAAAGCAAAAGCTGATGGTGGCTTGGATCAGAAAGGTAGCAGAGGGTCTGGTGGAAAGTAATTAAATTCTGAATATCTTTTGAAGTTAGAACAAACAGGATTTGGAAAGTGGCTGGAAGAGGGAAATGTGTGAGAGGAGTTATGGATTATCCAAGGCAAGTAGAGGAATGAAATTTCCATTAATAAAGCATGTTTTGGGTGTGGGGAGAATTCATAAGCTTAATTTTAGACATATGTTTAATTTAAAATGCCTATTAAACATTCGGGTGGAAATGTCAAGTAGAGTTGAATGTGAAAGTAGAGTTTGCGGGGAGAAACCTAAAGCTGGGGCTGCATATTTGGCAACACAGAATGGTATTTAAAGCACGGAAACGGGATGGAATCAAGTAGTGAGGGAGCATAGTCATGAGAGAGAAGCAGTTCAGGGACTGAGCCCTGGAGCACTGCAACCTGCAGGTGCCAGGAAGATGCAGACGGTCCACAGAAAAGCATCCGGAAGTGTGGAAGGAAACTAGTGACTACCGCATTCTGGAATCCAAGAGAAGCAAGGGCTTGGAGGGACAGAATGGTGCCCTGTGTCAAATGCTACTGGGAAGCAAAAGTCTAGATGAGGACTGAGACATTTGAGCTTAATGTAGAGGTCACCATTAACCTTGATGTGAAGAGGTTTTTTTGTTTTGTTTTTTTTGTTTTTTTGGTGCAAACATAATGGCCAGCTGCCTAGGAGACCCAGCTACCCTTGCAGTGGGCTATGTAAAATAAAGGACTGAATCAGTGTTGAGATTTAGGTGTACTTTTCCAATGAATATACCCTAAACTGGGAAGCAAAAGTCTAGATGAGGACTGAGACATTTGAGCTTAATGTAGAGGTCACCATTAACCTTGATGTGAAGAGGTTTTTTTGTTTTGTTTTTTTTGTTTTTTTGGTGCAAAATAGTGCAGGAAAAAAACACCCTGAATGATGATGGCTAAAGAGAGAATGAAAAGAGGGACTCTGAAGACAGTAAGTTTGCACACATTCTTCATGGAGGGATGCTGGGAGAGAAGTAGAGAAAAGGCAGCATTTATGAGAGGAAAGAGATGAATAACGGAAAAGGCTTTGGAAATAGGCCACACAGGTGAGTTTTCTCACCTCGGGCTTGGCATTCATGGCCCTCCACAGTTTCCTTGCATTCTCCCTTTTTGGCATCATCACTGACATTCCTGGGCTGTATTCAACAGATGGGTATCGAATGTCAGGTTCTGTGACAAAAGTTAAATGCAGCAGTAAATGAAGCACATGATTTTTGTCTTTGTGAGACTGCCACTTTAGTGGGAAGGATGTTAAACAATTAATTTATCGCTGGAGTAAGTATTCTGAAGGAGCACTGTACAACAGCAAACCTAAGTAGGACTCACCCCAAAAATTGGCAGGAGAGGTGAAAGGAACCATTTCAGTTGATGGGTACTGCTTGTTTAAATGTCCTTATGTGTGTGTGTGTGTGTGTGTGTGAGAGAGAGAGAGAATATAGTCCATTCAGGACTCAGGGTGATCTGTACACAGGGGAGTTGAAATGCAGGAAATGAGGCCATAGAGGAAAGTGTGGATGGCTTTTGTAAGCCAGGCTAAGGGTTGGGATCCTGTTTCCTAAGAAAGCGGGGAACCATCAGAGTCTTATTCCTAAGAGGGACATTCACAAAATTTTCATTTTAAGATTTCTCTAGCAACAGAGTTCAGAAACAATTTGAAAGGGTTGACTATAAATGCAAGTAGACATGTAAGGAAACCCCTGCAATTGACAGATAAGAGAAGGTGGCGGACTGGAAAATAGAGTAAAAGCAAGTGGGAACTTCAAAATATGTTTTAAAAAGAAACTCAATTTAAGATGTGATTGTGGTTGATATGGAAGATGACGGAGAGGGGAGATTCAAAGATGACTGCAGTTATCTGAAAACTGAAGGGTTAATGGTGTCATTGCTGATAAAAGAAGCACATTATTGGTGGAAGAAGAAATTTCATATGAACCATGAATACCCCCAAATATTTGAGTGTACCGTGAGTCTCGGGATATATCCCTTTATTCGGTGCGTCCGCCTCCATAAACCTTCCTGGTGCCCCCCTGTTGCAGCTCTGAGAGCAGAAACGCCGTGTGATTGATTCAGCTCACAGGCCAATCCCCTACTGCCACGCCCTCAGGGCTGGGCTTTACCACAAAAAAGCACAAGAACCACGCTCACACCATCAGTCAAATGGCCAGAGCTGGCTCTTTCAGCCCAGGTTGGAAGAAGCTAGTCAGCATCTCCAAGTCCAGTTGCTGTTTTTCTGCTCCTATCATGGCGGCTTCTTCACAGGCTGAACCCACATTTGGTTCAGTTAACACGACCACACTAGAGCGGTTATTTCTTAGTCCTCTGACCTTCTCATGCTCTGAGTTGAGGGACTGTCTTAAAACAGGCATTCAAAAATCTACCCTCCCAGGGTGATTTCCAACACACTGTCTAAACAAGTCGGAAATATCCAGAATCAGAACTCTTTCTGAGGATAAATTTACCAAATGAGCCTTCGTATCCTTATAACCTCGTAGGAAAAAAGAAGAAGTTGCTATTTCAAAATGACTGCACTAATCTTTACCTGGGCAGTATAGCTTATGGGATTCCACATGGGCTGATGTCCCTTTAAAAAGACATGGGATTTCTGAGGATATTTACCAAATGAGCCTTCGTATCCTTATAACCTCGTAGGAAAAAAGAAGAAGTTGCTATTTCAAAATGACTGCACTAATCTTTACCTGGGCAGTATAGCTTATGGGATTCCACATGGGCTGATGTCCCTTTTAAAAGACATGGGCACAAAAGGATGACTGAACTATCCCCACTAACACAAGACTTTTCAGCTGAAATCTTTGGTTTCCACTAGAGTACAAATTCATCCCACTTCCCCTCCACT
>NW_022900921.1:7335831-7338619 GCF_012274545.1 Fukomys damarensis | reverse complement strand
AAGAAGTTGCTATTTCAAAATGACTGCACTAATCTTTACCTGGGCAGTATAGCTTATGGGATTCCACATGGGCTGATGTCCCTTTAAAAAGACATGGGCACAAAAGGATGACTGAACTATCCCCACTAACACAAGACTTTTCAGCTGAAATCTTTGGTTTCCACTAGAGTACAAATTCATCCCACTTCCCCTCCACTGTTTCCTCTCAAAAAGCGCTGGGATCAGGCATCGTTGCATTTGTATTCATTTACACCTGAATTCAGATGAGATCTGGAGCTTTTGTTGAGGGCAGAACTGTTTTATGAAAATCACCTGGTGTTCTCACAGGGGCACAAGGAGACGTGCACTGTACTTCGGAGAGATGCAAGAGCTACGGTGGGCTCCCTCCCCACTCTGCATATTGGTTTGGTCCCCAAAACTCTTAACGAATAGTTTTGAGTGTCCATCCATGTCACCACTTCTCTTTTTCTGTAAGAAAAATCCTGAACATCCTGCCGTTGCCCCATAGCGGCATCAAGCAGTGTGCATCATGCAGAAAGCCCAGTGGGTGGGGATGGACCTCTGATCTTAGCTGAGCCAATCACATTCTCTATTAGTCCAGAATTTTAGCCCAGTGACTGAAAGGGGCCAGCTCATCTGTGCTGGTGACTGCAGCTGCATTCTGGATCTTTAGTTCAGGTATTTCCTGCAGTCTACAATGATGATTTTAGTCTTATGCTTTCTCAGGACCTCCTGTGTCTTTATAATAATTTCCTTCTTTTTGCCTCATTAGCATTGGGTCATTTCTATTCCTTAAAAGCCTTCTCAGAGTGACATGGTGCAGGGGGCCATGGAGCTGGGAAAAAGATGTTCTAAGTGGAGTGGGCAGAAAATGAGTCATTTGGAAAGTCTGTTCACTGGTGTTAGATTTCTGTCCACTGATTTGGCTAAGGTCCCCCAATCTGAAAGCATTCCATCTAGGGGACATTTCTACTCTGACCTTTACTGAGTTCTCTGCAATGATTTTGTGTTTTTTACTTTGGTGGTCCTAGGGATTAAATCCAAAACCTTCCTATGAAGAAGCCACATTCTCAGTCCTTTTCATGTTTTCTTTTGAGACATGCTAAGTCACTAAATTGCCCAGGCTGGGCTTGAATTTGAGATCCTCCTATCTTTGCCTCCCAGAGCATTGGGACTGTGAGTATGTACCACCACAGCTAGCGCTGAACATTTTAACCAATCATTGTGCTTTCTTTTAGACCGTCACTTTTATTTGTTCCGTGCTTCAATATTTTTACAGTTTTATTGAGTCACAAGTACAATGGACCGCACATATCTAAAGCGTACAGTTTGATAGGTATATATGTTTGTGAAACCATCACCCCAAACACGGTCACTCCTAAATATTTCCAACTGCCCCTCAAAAATCTCACCCCTGCCAAGTTCCCTGGGAACTATGGATCTGCTTTCTGCTATTATAGGTTAGTTTGAATTTTATATAAAAGGAATCATCAAATATGGCCTTTTTAGATACCTATCTTCTGGTAAATATTTGAGTGCTTAGGCTCCGGAGATACAGTAAAAACTGGACAGACACAGTTCATGCCACCAGGGAGGGCTTAGTCTACCTAGAAAGGCCAACATTGAGTAAATAATTACAGGAAAGCCCACTAAGCGTTTAGACAAGAGGAGAAACCTCTGGAGTGTATGTACTGGGACAGGCTGACACAGGAGCCTGTGAGAGGTCTGAAGAGCTAGTGAGAGCAAGACCAGGAAGAGTGCCAGAGTCAGGAGGGTGGATCCAGATGGGAGACAGTGTGAAGACCTGCAGAAACAGGAGGAAACCTGGCCTATTTAAGGAATGAGACAAAGGGCAAGGTGGCTGGAAACAAGGTGGCCAGGGAAGGAGCAACAAAGAGGAATTTGAGACGTGGGTATGTAAGACCTAAAGTCTCACTTCCACTCCACAGAGCGTGAACAGCAGGAAAGGCCTCCATGATGCTGGGTCCTAAAACCCAGCGAGGCTCTAGGAGCTTGATGGAGGAACGAGAAACCCAGGAAGGAACACACCAGGATAGATGGTAAACAGTCCTTTATTAGTCTGGCCAGAAGGCACTCCCAGAGCCAGGTATCTCAGAGAGGCAGCTGCTCAGAGGCCGAGGCCCTTTTTATAGGGTTTTTCTAAACAAAAAAAGTTCCAACATAGGTCAGGGCATTCACAGAACTACCACAGGACCAAACCCACTGCTTATCTTATGCAGGAAATGTTCTGTGGTCACCTTTTGTCCTACCATTTGCCCCTGGGTGGGCTGTTAGCCAAGTTAACAATTAACATGTGAAGAAACACAGTCTCTGACCTATTAACATAGAGTCACTTTAGCTTATTCAAGTCTTACAGGTCGGGTGCAGTGGTCCTAAGGTGCAGGTTCTCTTCCCCTTCACCTCTCTCCTTATCCACATCCGGCCTTCCCACCAGTACCTTGTCTTCTCACATTTCTTTTTTTTATTTTATTTTTTTTTTTATTGAGTTTATTGGTACATTTAGGGATACAGTACAGTTACATTCATTGTTGGGATCATGTACCTTTACATGGCAAGTCTTGATTCTCATTTTTTTCCCTTTACCTCTGCCCTCCCTTCACCCCCTCCTCCCCTCCCCATCTACAAACACTTTATTTTCATCTTTTCATTCTCTCACATTTTTTTCTTTTCCCTTTTTGTTCTTCCCCTACGTATCACACCTTCCCTACACCTTTAGCTCCTTTCCTCCCATTTCTAAATGTCAGTAATCTTATTAGAATCTTATGCA
>NW_022900921.1:7324517-7335308 GCF_012274545.1 Fukomys damarensis | reverse complement strand
GTCTTCTCACATTTCTTTGCCAAGAAATTTTTCCCATTATGGATAAGAAAAATGAAAAATAAAATAGAAGAGGTCGAATTACCCAGAGTCACAAAGTTTGTGGGAGTCCTCGAATTCCAGACCCAGTGCGTTTGCACTGCAGATGCTGGGGTGGAATGTTGGTTACCCAGGGTTTCTGAGGACCTGATGTGACAGCACGAATGCACGCATGCTTGCTCAAGGGTAGAGAGTGGATGTGTCAACTCTTAAAGGTTGGAAAGAAGTGTTCGCTGACAGACAGCCCTGGCCACTTAGTGCCCGATTACCTAATGGCAGTAAAGCCTGCTTATGGCACCCCTCCCACTTTCTTCAATTTAATGAAGTAATTAATGCTATAAAAAGCAGTGAAAATATGAATGTAAGAAAGCGTGTTGCATAATTAATAATAGATGCATATGCATGGCTGAGTGCCTATGCCATTAATTGAAACCTCATCCCTTTGTTATACCGCCAAGCTATCAGTATACTTTGCATTGCCTATAGCTCAGCTGCCAGCCTGACTCCAGGGTGTGGGATCACACAGGAGGACCAGCAAGGACTGGGGACCACACAGCCAGTCCGGAGAACCACAGTGCTGACTGGCTTCTACATTCTGCTCTGCGTGACTCGCTGTGTGACTTCAGTTATTCTCCTCGGAGCCTTAGTTTCCCTCCTATAAACTGAGGGTTGGGCTGCATTGGTTGTTTACATAAATAAAGATAGCATATCTCCTCTTCTTTATTCAAACAAAATCTTAAGTGGAAACTGAGCCATAAAAGGGGAATGTCTGTGTGGAGCAGGGATTTTTCTCTAGTTCCATGTTCTTGTTTTGTCTCTCAAGCCTCAACAAATTAATTTCAATGGCACTGGACTAGATCATGAGAAAGATCCCTTGCAGTCATTTTAAAAATCCCTTTAGGAATGGCAGCTACAGAAGGTCACATCAGGCCACATAACACAGCAGGGAAATCCAGATGGGGATTCAAGAGACCAATTTCACAGTTAGGCTCTGACCTTTATTTACAGTGTACCCTCAAATCCATCTCCTACTCAGCCTTCAAGTCTTGCACTTCTCATCTGTTAAGAAAGAAAGTCACCCTTGGCCCTTCCATAGCATTTAGAGATAAACATTTAGCAGTATATACCCAAGAGTTCTGAAGGTGAAGTATACAGCAGAGACGCTTTATTCTTAAGGACTGAATATGTAGACTCTGAACCCAATTCTCTGCTGTGTACTAACAAGGTGATCTTGGGTAAGTTACCTGACATGAGTGGTGGTGGCTTCCACTCAGGAAAATGGACAACATGGTATTATCTTTGTATAATTTGTCAGGACAATAAGACTATTGCACTTAAAATCGGTGTCTACATGCAGTGTAAACCCACATCTTTATCATTATATTGTCATCATCATCGATATTTTTGGAGAACACCTGATCACAGGACAACAAAACTTGCATTCTAACTTTGAACCCAGTGCTTCCCAAATATGAACATTAGGCTGGGGTGGGGATTTAGCTCAGTGGTTCGGTAGCCTGCCTCGCAAGTGCAAGGACTTGAGTTCAGTCCTCGGTACCAAAAACAAACAAACCCAAAAACCAAAAACCCAAAACTAAACAAACAAAAAAACACAAACCAAATATGAACATTAATAAAATGGAGACATCTGAGAGAATTCTACAGCTCACATGAGGAAAAACAAGATCAAATAAAATATTGATACTGAAATGTTTTGAGAAATTAACACATCTTTATAAATATTGAGTTTAGCTATGCATTCCAAAAGCTACACTAATGAAGCAACAGTATTGAAAATGCTTCTGAGGGTTAAATGGAGGCTTAAGGGGGCACTGAAATTTCCTGTCTCAGATTTATTTGAATCATGAGGAAAATAACCACATTCTAAAGTAACAATATTGTATAGGATTTGCAAAGAGAAGACGGTGGATAAGGATTTAGCACCCTCAGTCATCTACCTACTCCAGCCTATAAAGTTGGAGAGTCTGAGAAATAGAGAGCAGAGAGACTGAGAAGGAATTTTTAGAGAGAAATCAGAGTCTACGTGCAATAAATGTGCATACCATCATCATCATTATCACCATCAATATTGGTGGAAATATTGTGAGCTTTGCTGTTATGGGGGAGGCATGCACAGGAGCTTGCCCCTTAGCTAGACAGAGGGCTTTAAAACCTAATTATTTGTCTTTTTTGTGGGGTCAGGAGGAAGGAGGAGTTGGGGAATAGGGACTATTGCAATGGCTTGGTTATCATTCAGGGAAAGGGGCCAGCCAGCTCGTGAAATGACAGAGTCAAAGAGTAGATCTGGAGTTGGGGACATTAGGCAAAGGGTCCCCGAGCAACTCTCATGGACTAAATATTGGCCCTGTGTGATACACACTGGACTGAGGTCACCTTGTGATTTACGAGAGGGCCTCCTGATGAAACCAAAGAGCATCATGCAAAAGAGGTGGAGGTGTCACCCGATTCCCAGGAATGGAGCAAGAAGCCGAGCGATGAGGCCGAGCAGGACATACTAACCCACTTAGAGAGAACTGTGGACGCCAGATACCCATTCTTACATGCCCCCTGGAGCACCCCAAAAGTAAGACCACCACCTGTAAACAGGGTCATGGCAGTGTCAGTTAAGTTAGAACCTCTCGTTCCACTTCCTCAAACGCTTTCAGTCTTCAGGAGAGGAACCTTGGCCAGTGAACTACAGGAAGGGCATAAACGCGAGGCAGGAAAGAGATCAGAAGCCGTCCGTGACCCACGTCACTGTCCATCATTTTCAACTGTCTTCCTATAATGAGTACAGTTTGGGTCTGGGGAGAAACCTTCCATTTAAACTTGAAAAATATCATCACCTAGGCCTACAAATTTTTCTTTCTGGGTTGACATCATGAAGCCATACAGACTACAAGGCCAGTACTGGCAGAGAGGGGCTAATAGCCCTGTTACAAGGGACAAAAAGAGGCAAAAACATAGTGACTTGATGATGATGTCTCTCAGAACGTGCATCCCGTTTTACCAGGTGATAAACTACAGGTTATATTGTTACTGGGTTTGGGCTGCTTGGGACTCTTTGTAGAAATTATTTCTAGATTTTTCTTATCTTGGACAAAACAAGCACAAGAGGTAGTGAGATTTTACATTAATCAAATGCAGTAAAGGAACGTGACCTTCAAAGTGAGTGTGGGCCAATTAAAAGTAGGAAAGGAAGTACACTGTGTAGTGCGAGAGCAGGCCGCTGCGAGAGAGCACAGTGGTTATGAAACTGACGGCAGCCATCTTTATCATTTCCTTCTCTTCAAGCTGATGTCAGGTCTAGGCCGTCCTATCAAAAACCTGCTTGAGTTCTCATGAGAAGAACTGAAGTTAACATTCTCTGATTGGGCACAAGTGCAGGGCTTTGGGAGCTGTTTTTCTGTGCATTTCTTTGATGTCCATTATTGACAGATCACGTTCACTTGCTCAGCCAGTTTGTCCTGCCCTAATCTCTTGCCTCAATATCAGATCTCCTTTTGTATGAATAGTTAGAAAAAGTTAGGGCTTTTCTGGGACGGGAGTAGCTTTGTACAGAAGTTAGTAGTTTATGATCTAAATTATGTAAGTTTAGAAGATGTGAGGATTTATCATATCCCCTGCCCTATGCTGAATAGCATACATTTTCGTATGCAACTTGATGCTCATAATTATTCCTTCTGTTTTAAACCTTTGATTTCTATTGTAATTAACATTTCTGTGGGTGGGTCACACTTTGTGGGCCCCGGCAGAACTTGGGGCACTCCCTTCCTTCCTTCTTTTCTCCCTTTGGTCCTCCCTCCTTTTCTTCCCTCCCTCTCTGTCTCTCTATCCCCATTTTCCTGGGGATTAACCCCAGGACCTTTACACCGAGCTATGTCCCCAGTCCTTTTTAAGTTTTGTTTTTTTTTTTTTTAATTTTGAGGCAGTATCTCACTATAAGTGGCAGTGTTGTTTTGAACTTATGAATTGGCAGCTCACAAGAGACAGGGCCTAAGACTGAGTCATTGTGGTCAGCCTTGCTGGTAGGATTTAAACTAAGGATAAGCTGAAGGACTTTGCCCTTTGGCGTGTCTGCAGAGAAATGGAATGCAATCCCTCCCTGCATCCAGGACGGAGTTTCCAGGAATTTAAAAATGCAGCATAATTGACATTAAGAAAAACAGACTTGATTTCCTGTAAACTCTGCATGCCGAGTGTCTGGTCAGAGAGCCCGAGTCCCAGTTGGCCATTTTAAACTCATGGAGCCATCTGTGATAGGTGACCAATGGACCACTGAGCAAATTTCCATGCTCTGCTTATCTACGAGAGACGGTGGACAAAGCGCCCACAGGGTGCTCCATTTTCTCGGACCCCTTCTGGCTCCTGGGAGTTTCTTTTTGTTCCAGTTAAACTGCCTTCTAACTTCCTCCTTTTTGTTTGCAATTTTATTCTTCAACTTTGTGAGACAATGGATTGGGTTTTCAGCAGTTTCTGGAGTTAGCTGTTTCATAATGAAGTGGCTAAGTTTCTCAGGCTGGGCTTCAACTTGCTATTCTCCTGCCTCAGCCTCCCAGAGTGCTGGGACTACAGATGTGTGCCACCATGCCTGGCTCAGGTAGCACTGGTGGAAGAGGAGGACATATGATGGGTCCACTATGTTTGAGGAAGTCTGCACGGGGTAAAGGAGGCAATCTCTTTTTCTTTGTAATGGGCTCAGATAAGCTCCGTTTCCCAAAAGCATCCTATAGTTTCCTCTAATATTTTAAAATTTTTCTTTAGACCATGATAGAGGAGAGAAGTGGAATCCAGTAATTAATTATAGCATCAGAACAACAGAAGCAAATTTCGAGGTCATCCAGAATAGGAAAGAGAAGGCAACCAGGTCTTGCTTTGGATGTGAACTCCCAAGATGGATCTGATAACTTGGGGCACAGGATTGAAGAGGACTGTAGGGTCCTCTCCTTACTGTGGAGAACAATACAAAATCTGTAGGGAAAAGGAATAGAAATCATCCCTTTCCCAGCCTGATTGTCCAGACTTCCAACCACCCAGTTTCTTCTGCTCCCGCCTGCTTCTGCCCACAGGTAGGAGTCTCTGATGTCAATGTTGCACTTCTGTGGAATGCTGAGGACCCACCTGTATCACAGAAACATTGTGAGGTAGAAGCCAGTGAACACATGCAAAGACATTGTCTACACTCAGTACCCAGGAAATGGTGGTGGTCAGGGCTTACCCAGCTTCCCAAGGCAAGATTTATTCCTAGCTTTTAGTTAATTTTAAGATATTCTAAAACAGTCCAATTGAGAATCATAGCCCCGTATAGCTGTGGGTTGTCACTGTTAGATTTGAATCTAGATCTTTTCTTTTTCTTTTCTTTTTTTTTGTTTTTTTTGTTTTTTTGTTTTTGTTTTTTTGAGACAGGGTTCTCATTACGTAGTTGAGACTGACCTGGAACTCACTGCGTAGCCCAGGCTGGTTTTGAACTCACAGTGATCCTCCTGCCTCAGCCTCCCGAGTGCTGGGATTACAGGCATGCGCCACCGTGCCTGGCTTGAATCTAGATCTTTTCTGGTTTCAAAGCTCATGTTTTTTCTTCTACAACCAACACTCTTCAACTGCAGGGAACTCATTCCTACACCCTCAGTAGATGCTGAGACTGTGAAGAGTACTGGGCCGTATAGGTACTAAATCCCCCTATCTATACTTATTATAAACTTTTACCTTTTCACTTAAGGCAAGCACTTTACAGCTTCTCTTTGGCATGTCTGAAGAGCCAGCATCACGGCTCTTGTATTTTGGGGCCATTGCTGGGTCAAATAAGAGTTACTTGAACACAAGCACAGTGATTGCAGAACAATTGATATGATAACGAAGGCAGCCAGGACTGACTAATAGATGGATAGTGTCTACAGCCTGGGCACCCTGGACCAAAGAGTGATTCATATCTCACACCGCAGGAAGTGGGATAGTGTGAGATTTCATTGTGCTACTCGGAACACTGTGCAGTTAAAAATTTATGAATTGTTTATTCCTGTCATTTCCCATGTAATATTTTTAGACCACAATTAACCACTTGGAACTGAAATCACAAAAGGCAATACCCCATGGACTGTGGTGTTGTGTACCAATCTGCCTTCTCGGAACCAAAATCTCTTTGGATCACAGCTTTGGAATTGGATTTTATCACTTACCTCTTATCTCTTGGAAGATGAGTGTCCACCAAAGCGTCTGGTGTCTGGAACTCTGTTGGCCATTAATCCCCCACATCCCCTAACTAAGCCCTGCTGACCTTCTCCTCCACACTAGGATCTGGCATCGCTCTCCATGGCCTCAGGCATTGTAATTATTAGGTGGACCCATGGTACACAAACAGTGACAGATGTGTCCTAACGGAGTTTATAATCTAATACAAGGCAGGCCTCAGACAAGTAACATAAATATTTAAGTTTGAGCTTTGATAATTGATATGAAAGGAAAGCACAGGGTATAAGAGAATCTGACCTAGTTTGGGGAGTCGGTGTTTGAAACTCTTTTAAACCATACCTCTTTATTGATATTTTGGGGATTAGAAAAAGTTGTCACCTCATGCTGGAGTTGCAAGAATTAAATAATGCAATGTTTATAAAGCAGGCAGCACAGTGTCTGGCACAAACAACTTTTCTCAATGTTAGCAATGGCCACCACTATTATTATTTTTATTATTGCCATCGTCTATGAACGTGCCTTTGTACTGACATCTGAAAAGGCTGGAAAACATGCTGAGGAATTTCTCGGTTCTAGCCTGTGTCTCCCTTTCTCTATTCTGCTAACATTAATGTGTAAGTCTAAGCTCGGTATGTTATTGTTCATTCAAAGACCAAAGATAGGTTAAGTCTTTTAAGGTCACTAGGAAGGCTGTGGGTGACTCCAAACCTGTCATCTAACTCTCCATCTATTCAACTTCACCACACATCTTGTCTTGATTTTTCATTCCAAAACTGTAGCTCAATAAAGAATGAATTTTCAAAAGTTGTCAAAGTGGCCTGATATACAACAACTTGACTGCAAATACATAACACCACTTTAAGAGTTTCTGATTTTGTTGTTTATTTCTATTACATAGCCAGAGGCTTGAGAGGTCCGGACCATAGTTGACAACCCCCGAGCTTTTTAGTTTTCTCCACTGTTTGAACCTGAAGATCCTCTCTCTTGGATTTTCTCAGTAGGGATCCTACTGTGAAAGTCAGTGACAAGTTGTGAAGACTGGGTTGTGTGCAGATCTGAAATACGATCTGATGCTCATTTTTAATTCCCAGCATCCAAACCAAGCAAAGGGGAAAACTAACGTGAAATGAGAAAGATAAAAGGATGCAGATTATACAGAGCAGGGCCAGGATGGGGAGAGATTGCAGGGGTAGCCACCGCCACGCTTTGAGCCCGCTAGCAGAGATGATCGAAGGCAACAGCACTTTCCAACTCCCTGAGAAATCTACCAGACAAACAAGCACACGGGCCTCGCCGGGAGTGACTGATTATGGATTTCCCAGTAGTCAGAAGCACCAAACTTCCGAATGAGTCTTGCTTGCTCGGGAGAAGAAATACCAATTTTCATTCCTCACAGCAGCTTGAGATCCGATTCGCTCTTTTTGTGGCTGTGCTTCAAGCGGAAGTTGGAGCCGTCCCGCTAAACCCGAGCTGCTGCATTGCGCAACGTGCAGAAGCCGCTCCAGCTCCTGGTGCCCAGGGAGGGTTGTTCAGTCCGCACTCTACCTGGCCTTGAGTTCTGCTGTTGCTGCGTGGACCCTCGAGAGGTTTTACCCCGGTGGCTTTGTCAGTAGATTCTCCTTACGCTTTGTTCATGGGTCTGTCTGCTGGCTCACTCATGCGCCCATGCCTGTACCTTCGCCAAGCGTGAGTCTAAGGCAATGCCAGTCCTCTCCTGTCCTCACTGGAACATGCACGTTAGTGGCCTTGAGCCACTTACCAGCCTTACACTTACTGAACACTTTCATCTGCTAAGATTTGTGCCAGGGGCTGGGAAAACAAACAAGAATGAGAGCACACGAACCTTACCACCTAGGGATACCCAGGGCTCTGATCAATCTGTTACCACAGTGGCAGGAGCTGTTACAGCCGGGTTTGAGAGGGAGCAGCTAACTTGGAATATGTAGGAAAAAATGTAGAATAAAGCTTCTTGAAAGCAGTTGGATTCATTTTCCTGTTTCCCAGTGATCTATTCATGCAATAAAGAGTTGAATACCTCAAAATTCTTTGAGGAATATCTGGTACACATGAGCCCTAGATAAATATTAGCTTTTGTTGCTTCCTGCATTATTTTAAGCCTGGCTTATTATTAGAGTCAGAGTAAAATAAGGAAACTATAGGCAGCTGAAATTACAAGGAAAATGAGACCAGAGAAATGAAATAACTGGAAGTAGGATGCAAACCTCCAGACACCTAGTCTAGTTTCTCTCCAGTAGAATGCTGGTGCACACACTACCAACATAGCAGTGGAATTCATGGCACAGGTCTCTATTTTTAAAAAATGAATAATGAGTTTTTAACACGCTCTTTGTAGACAAGCGGTGCGAGCGAATGTGTCTGAATTCATCCTTTCTCAGCTGTATCAGACCCAGAAAATTCTCCTGGAGTAATGCTCTGAGAGAAAGCTCGGGATTCTGGCACTATCTGTTCTAAGTAAACACCACCACTGGCCTTTATTTAGCTTTCTCCCTCCCCAGGATCTCCATGTTCGGGTTTAGAGGAGAAAGATCCCAGGAAACAGGGCCATCTGCCAAGGTCAGCTGAGGAATAGCTAAAGAATCAAACCAGGGCCATGCATGGTGTCCGATAAAGCCACAGCCTGCTGAGTACAGCGGCACATAGGTTTGGAAAAACCCCAATGAACACAATTTTTCCATCTCTGCAAAGAAATGCAGTTTGGATATTTAAATCCAGGCCTAATCTCGCCCTTGGGCTGTGTTTCCAAAGGCAAATATCATATCGTTGAGTGAGTCATTCCATCATGCTGGGCCATGGGTGGCAGCAGGTTGAGGGGACCTGGATCAGAGCCAGAACTGGGGAACACAGCGCTGGGAGGTGTGGGTGTCTGCAAAGGGATGGGGTCAGAAATCAGGCAATCACTGCATGGTGTAGTGAAGAAAGGGCCCAAAGTTTTACAAATGTGAGCCCCCTGGAGACGAAGTCTTCAAAGTTTCCCAGCTCTCAGGTCAGGTGATGGTCAACCTGACCATCAAGCCAAGCAGGGCAGACGGCTGCACGTGCGCAGCAGCAAGCCAAGGAGCCCGGCATGGAGATGGTTTCCCTTTGTTTTCCTTGCCCTATTGAAACCCAGTTGTAACTAAGGGGACTGGAAGCTCTTAGGATGTCATCTTTCCTTGTTCACTTGCTTAGGTTCCCGCACAGGGCAGGGAACAGACACAGCTCTAGCTGTGGTGTATTTATGATGTGCAGACTTGGTGAGAAATCTGCAAGGAGCGAGCACTCAGGAAGAAGAGGAAGGAGAGCATTTATTCATTCATTCAAATATTTATTCAGCACCCTCCATGTGCCAAACACCGTGCTAAGTACTGGAGAAAAAGCCGGCAGGCAGAAGCAGCTCTCATCCTTGCTCTCAGATGGCTTACAGACTGGGTGCAGAGGGCAGAAAATTAGCGAAGAAGCCTGGAGTCAAGGAGGGAGGAAGAAACAGGAAGAGGGGCAGAGAAATGGAGAGGCATACGCCTGGTATTGATGAGAGGATTGGAACTGGTCAAGGTCACGGCGGAAGTGACAATGTGCCATTTAAAGAGAAATAAGTGGAATGGTATGAAGGAAAAGAATGCTCAGATTCTTTTGCCAGTGGACTTTGCAGGAGGTGGCACTCAAGTTTATTTCAAAAGTAAAGTTTTAGGATTGATCTTTAGACCATTGACACCTGGAGCAGGAGCGTCCACTCGTTGGTCATGGTGCACAGGATCCCTTCTGGAAGTTATATCTCAGGCCTGCAGGAGATGTACTGAGAAGTCTAACTGAAGCTTCCATCGAGTTCCTCCTGTGCGCTACATGCTTTGCATTTTCTTCGCCTCTGTCCCATACTCGGGATTGAACCCGGGGCCTTCCCACCTACATGCCCAGCCCATCTGTTTGGAGACAGGGCCTCAGTCAGTCGTCCGGACTGTGCTAGAACTTGTGACCATCCAGCCTCAGCCTTCCAGAATGCTGGGGGTATAGGCATGTGCCACCACACGGAGCTTTCATTTGCTTTTTAACAACACAGAGCCTCTAACTGGAGCCTTACATAACATCTTAGCAGAAGGATTTTGGGGTGCCACCCCATGTTCTCCTCCAGAGTTTGACTAGGATTTGTACTCCGAACACAGGATGTGTGCGCATTCATAAACATCTGTAGTTTAAGACTTCTACCTTTTAGTTGTATATGATAAGAGCACACACAGACACGCACGAACACACTTACGCTGCTATTTAAAAGACACAGAGGAATGAACACACTTGATCCTAAAATGCAAGGAACATGGATGTGATCATTCTTTGTTGCCTCAGACTGCCCTTCAGGATCTCAAAACTGCAGAGGTTATCATAGGAGCTTCCGTTATCGCAGCATGGCAACAGGCTTGATGCGCTGTGTAATGGAGCATTACCAAGTCATACAATCCCAATATTTAAAAGCCACCACGATCTTTTATTATCATTTTAATCTAGGATTTGTCAAGCTATGTTTTACAGAAAACTTTCTTCTATGAGAGCTCTAAATACAAATCATATATATAT
>NW_022900921.1:7301655-7323868 GCF_012274545.1 Fukomys damarensis | reverse complement strand
CAGAACTAATCATGCAGTATTGAGAAATGCGATGCTCTAATGGGGTGGGGGTAAAACAGGCTCCTCTAAGTTTATTTAGCTAAGTAATAGAACCATTTTTCAAAGTAAAACCCAATTTGCAGCCGAGGTTATTCTAAAATGCTTGCTCCCTACATGTGTTCATAAGCAAAATGATTAGCTTTTCTTTTCCTAAGGTTACTGCTAGTTTTTGGCATAGCTGGGAACGGAACTGCAGTTTCCTCCTCACACCTCCTAAGCAGAACTGACAAGCCATTTTTTTTTTTCTTGCATTTGGGGGATGGAAATGCATCATGTTTAAATTCAGCTTTTCTTTCCTCCCTCACCTTTTTTTTTTCCTCTTTATTCTAGGGTCAGAAATTAAAATGCTCCATAAGTAATAGCTCACTTAGTTTTAAGAAAAGAAAGGGAATAAAGAGGTACAATTTCAAGATTATTCAAAGACATCGATAATTTTCTATTGCTGCCTTGGTTTTCCAGGATGTGGTAGTCCCCTGGAACTTTTGTCTCCTGGTCTTTTAGAGTAAACAGCACATGGAAACTGGACAGCACCGTCAAAGCTGTTGGTGATTTATGCAGAAACCTACGGTTCCTCTAGCTTTGCTACTATGGCGCTTTTTTCCCCCCAGACTCTGTGATTATGAAATGTCACCGTGGTAACAGTTCAATATTCTCTTAAAAATATAAAAGCAACCGAAATGAAAAACCACTCAGAATCTCAAGCTGAACTTCTCTGTGGAAGCAGCCAGATTGATTTTTCATAGAGCAATGAGAATGCTTGTTCCCTAAAAATAATCTTGCTTCTACTGCCTGATGATGCACCTGAAATTCCACCATTCAGGAGGCTTGAGGAGGCTCTATTTAGAAGCATAAATGCCAGTAAACAACATAGTGCAGACTCTGACGGCCTCGGAGAAGTAGAACCATTACCCTGGTTGTGTGGCCTTCTCTCTGTGTATTACAGTTTTTATTAGACTTCAAGCTAGATACCCGGGATGATGAGTTTGGGGAAGTGACGTACACAGATTTAACTCGCTATATCGCAATGCAAAGACGGAGAGCCTAAGAGCGAATGGGGAATTTCACTGGTTGTCTTTGAAATGTTTCTGTGCACTCAGCTTCTGCGTGCCCGAATCAGTGGGTGTCACAAGACGTCTGCATGGTGCTTCCCGAGTATGTCACAGACCCCAGGGCTTTGTAGTGGGGATGTTTGTACCCATGACGCTCATGGGTGAAGAGGTACAGTTCCGTGTGGGAAAAAGTGAGAAAATGCTTGTTCCTAATGGCTAAATGGAAATATTTTTAAGGATCATTTCGACAGTGTAAGATTTTTGTCTAACACACTGAGTAGGTGCATAGCAGCATCTCAGATCAGATTCTACCAAATCGGCTGGCTGTCCTGTGCAGATAGGCAACCTGATGCCCCTAGTGGCTACTTAGAGGAAGTCTCTCAGCAGACCCGAAGAGCCAACTGTCAGAGGCCGACCCTGACCCTCTAGCAAGCTGACTTCACTTGCCGAGGAGGGCAGACACTTCCTTCCCTGCCTCCACTTCCCGTTTCCCCGTCCTGTTGAGCAAGAGGCCCATCTAATGTTGGGCGTGACAATTTGCCTGGCTGTGATTTTATACCTTCCAGCGCCCCCCACCATAGAAACATGTTGTACGTGCAAGTCATTGGCGGGGGCTTGAAAAGGAGCCGACTCACAAAGGAAATATGTTCTTTGCTCTTTTTCACTCTCCCCTCCCAGGTGCCTGAAACATCTACATAATGACGGGGACGCCAGCAGTCTCTAAGGACCACGAGAGCACTCTAGAAAGAGCCACTATTCATCAAAGATGGCAGAGCAGGACCAGGAGGTGCCGACTCTGATGACTGGGTACCCATCTCTGCACATCTTCAACAGGAGAGAAAAATGAACAGTGTCTCACTTCAGATGCTATTGTCTGGGCGTTTGTCACTTTCAGTCCAAAAGAATTTCTAAATGATATGCTGCGGTTTTCATAAATACTTCTTTTATAGATCATTTAGCAATCAGAGGATAATTCAGCTTGAGGGATGCAAAGGACAGGAGTTTGGTCAACTGCCTTATGGTATAGACTGAATAATGCAAGCTGCTTATTCATTCCTCTGGAAACCATTTATCAAATGGATAGGCTCTATTACATCCAGAGAAACTGAGACAAAAAAGAGAGGTTTTTTTGTTTTTTGTTTTTTCCCTATAAAGCATTCACTCCACAGCTGAGGAATTTTGTTAAAGAATTTTTAAAATTCAGCCAGATGAGAGCTATAATGGAGGAATGGACAGGGGTACTTGAGGGATATAGAAATTGATTATTCAATTCATCTTGAGAAGGACTAGGAGACAACAGGAAATGCTTCTGTGAGCCTGGAGAGTGGAAGGAAACTCCCTGGCTGATACCACACAATGAGCTGGGGACGAGGTCAGGGCTTGGGGACCTAAATCCTGCCACTTGTTTTTGCTGCCACATCAATGACTGAAAATGCTTTTGTCTTGCAACATTTGGACTTACACCACTTTTCTGAATTTAAAATGACTCTCATCTCAACAGCGAACAGCCACACTGCTGAGCAACTGAGGCCTCAGGGTAACCTGGGGAAAAATAATGACGAGGTGAGTATCTTAAAATGTTCAATTTTGATTGCAAAAAGTACATGTTCGTTGTGAACATGGTAACTCAGAAAAGCATGAGGAGGAAATAAAAAAACCCAAAATACTGCCCCCAGTTTCAAATAGCAGAACTTCTAAACTGAGTGAATGCATGCAAAAAGGAAGGATAAAAAGAAGGAAGGAGTTGAGTGGGTGAGGGAAGAGACAGGAAAGGGAGAAGAGAGGGAGGAAGAAAAGAAGGGAAAGCAAGCACACCTGACTGTGTTACCCGCTTTCTTAAACAGGAAGTAGCTCTTGCAGTTCCTGCTCTGTGGAATGCCCTCTGGTGCCCGGGGAAAAGGGAGGCACAGATCAGACTCCACACAACTCACATCTGCACAGTGTAGGGCTTCTATACTCTACCCAGACCGATTCTTGTTTCATTTATCTACTTATAAAAGAGATGAAGGGCTGCATCTCAAAATTGGGCTGGCTGGATGTGAAACTGGGGACAGAGGGACAAGCAGGTAGGTAGGCCAGGGGGTCAGTGTGCCCTCCTAACCCTCAGCAACCGCTTCTGAGACAAGCATTGCGTGGGGGAGAAGAGCAGCCAAGAGAGATTTGGGGCGATGGTGCTGAGCCTTACTCTGCTGTCCAGAGTAATTCACCTTTGGCAGAAAACAGCAGGTGCCCCTTGACCATTCTCTTTAGGAAGAGGTTTAGCTGGTAGGATGATCTTGGCTGTAGACAACAAACTGTTTCATTAAAGAATAAGGAAATTTCACAGGACTGGAAATCCAGAGGAAGGTAGGTCTCGGGATGGTTTTTTTTTCCACGTATCTATCATCTACTTTCTCTCTGTCTCAGCTGTAACACTCTCCTTGCTCTCCTCTTATGGTCTAGATAGCTTCTGATGGCCACCGAGTCACATCCTACAAGGCCCTAAAAGAGTTCATCCTTATTCCAAAAAATTGGCTTCAAACAAAGGTTCAGTACTTCTTGATTTAGACTAGAATTCTGTAATCTTTTTCTGTCGGCAACCAGATAGTAAATTTTGCTTTGCGAGACGTACGGCCTCTGTTACAGTAATTCAGTTCTGCTATCACAATGCAAAAGGAGCCATGGACAGTGTGAGTACGGACGTGTTCCATTAGGACTTTGTGTGCGTGGTGCGGTGGCCGGAACAGAAAAGTCTTATGGACTTAGGGATCGAGGGGATGGGAAATTTCTAGGGTGATAGCTTAAGGCATCAGGGGTTTCTTTTTTGGTGTGATGAAAATGCTCTAAAATTTTTTGTGGTGATAGTTATAAAAGGCAGTGAATATACTAAAAAAAAAAAAAAAACAACAAAAAAAACCCCGCTGACTTATACGTGTTAGATGTACAAATTGTATTTTATCTGACTTCCGTCCCAAGAAACATTTTTCTTCTTTCTTTATTTTTTTCCAATCTTTTGAAAATGTACAATCCATCCTCCTTTATAGGCAACCACTTGATCCATGGGCTTTAGTTAGTTAGTTAGTTAGTTAGTTTGTTGGTACCAGGAATGGGACTCAGGACCTTGTGCTTGTAAAGCAGGTGGCAGAACCACTGAGCTCAATCTCTGACCTGTGGGCTTTAGTTTGCTGACCCCTGACTAAGCCTAGTCAGGGTGCCCTCCTGAAGGGAGGAAGGGACGTTGGGTCAAATGAGGGGAAAGCTGACAGCAGAGAAATTCAGGAAACTCTTAGGGAAGAAGAAGAGGGATGGCTGGAAGGTAAACACTTGTCATTGGGGGCAGTTTAGGGATAAATCTCTCGTCAGCCGGTCACGGTTCTTAGGCATCAAACTTCAATCTGAAGTCCCCGAGCCAAATATTCTGTCTAATCCCGCCCACTTTCCATGGAGGAATTCTAGTATACAGAATGTCTTTGTCCGTCTCATGTTTCCAGCTGTGTGTGAGCGGCCTCCTAGGTGCCTCTAGGGTTCAGCGGGTGTGGGTGCGGGCTAACTTTTATCCCTGTAGACAAGGGGGTTGCAACGTGTAGACAAATACGCCCGTCACAGTGACCTCCGTGGTCCCTGCGGCCCCAAAACCCCGGAGTTTAGGTTGCTGTCTTTTCTTGTGTGGCTTATTTGGCAGCCTGTGGAAGAAGCAAAAGGTCCTCCTTCAGATTTTGTCTGCTGGAGCTTGAGGGGAACTTTGATGCCACACAAATATCACAGGACAGAAAGTCAAGAGAGCGTCCTTGAATTGCCGTTGTTACCTGCGGGAGGTGCTTTAACCCATGACACAGACACAAACACAGAGAACAGGCCAAACAAATTGCTTTTCTGAGTGTGGAGCGAAGAGATGATCCCTTCTGTCTTGGAGGAGAGAAGAGAGGCCTTTAAGGAAGAGTGGATGCGGAAGACTCCGGGTGGAGGTGCAAACTGAGAAGAGGTCTGGGTGGTCGGCGATGACACTGATTTGGGATTTGGGGTGTAGACAGTGTGTTAGAATGTGGGAAGACTAGTGTGGGAGGGAGCTCGGGCTTCTTCGGAGGTTTCAGGGAGGGCGGTTTCCTCCACCTTGCTTTCCTGGGCGCAGACAGGAGAAATGCTCGGCCTCCGATCCCTGTACCTGTCTTTCGGATTACACTTTACTCATCATGTTCCTGTCTCCTGTAAGAAGGACGGATTTGCCTGCTTTCATGTGCTAAGGCAAGTTTATTTCCCTTTCAAGTGAACAAAACTGAATTTGTTTACTTTATAAAGCCCCCGGTGCCCACTGTGATTTTTTCATCACTTTCTCTGAAAAGACCCTTCCTTTACAAACTCTGCAACCCAGCTAGCAGGGTGGGAGGGTGCTGAGCATTTTCAAAGGGCAAGATCCCCTCCTCCCCTCCAGTAAAGAGCATTTGCTGTAAGGTGGCAAAGAGCAGGGGACTTGGGACAGGGGTTTAGAGAGTTACCTTGGGGACCGTGTGGGGGAATTCGGGTTAACGGGGTACTGGGACCCAGAAGGCATGCTAACAACCGCAGAAACTTGCTTTCGTTTTAGAGATTTTTGCATGGCAGGTTCCATTGTGCAATAATGTAGCTCATGCCTTTTAGTCATCTAATTGGAAAGCTCTGTGGGTGGAGTGGGTGCAGGCCTGGGGAAGCAGGTGTGATCAAATCCTAGTGCACCTCGGGTCAGCATGTAGGGGTGCTAGCAGGCTGCTCTGCGACTCCCGTAGAAGGTAAGGACATTCTCTCCCCAGTCCCCAGAAGACTGGAAGGATTGCTCTTACTCATTAAAAAGTTCCACTCCACCCAGGTGACACTGAGAATTTAACTCTATGAGCTCAGCGTGCTTTACTCCAGCTTTCTCTTCCAAGTGGCAGTGTTCTTTGCGATTCCACTGAATACCCAGCCTCATAAAGCGCGGGACTTTGGAGTCTTGCAGTCCTGCCCTGGAAGATGCCTTCTTGCAAGGGTCAGCAGAGAGAACCCTGTTGCAAAACCTTGAAATGTTACTGAGCCTCAGTTTCCCCAGCTACACCTCCCAGAGTGGTTGTGGTGCAGGAGAGGTACCGGTGCATGGTAGACTAAGCTCTATGTGTTCTGAACGCATAGCTTTATTGAGTCCTGACAACTACTCTGGGCACCGACATCATTCCCATTTTGTGACTGAGAATAATGTGGCACTCAGACACATCGCAGGGTTGTGATTTGAGCCTAAGCTCTGTTCACCTTATTATGCCTTTAGGGCACAACAAATGGAAGCTTGGTATTGCTGGCATCTGCAATTTTGTAAGATTACAGAGTGTCAAAGAGACTAGATTCTGGAAAACTTGGGTGGTGGGGGACAGAAGGAAGAAGAGGCTAGGGACTCTGGTAGCCATGACCTACTGCTTCTCCAGATATGGGCTGTAAAGCAGACCTATGTGGTAGAAATGTCCAGGTCACTGCTCACAACGCTCTGGCTGTTTGTCCAGCCAGGAACAACACCTTGTCCGTGGGTTTAAATCCCAGAAGCCATGAGCTGGGCCTGAAAACCGCCAGGCTCTGACTGGATGCTTCTTGGAGGGTGAATTTAGGAAAGCCAGGAAACCTCTGTGAACCTGTTTGTTTGCCAGGAGGAATTATCCTCTCTTCTACTTATTGCAAGGTTTTGAATGTCCAGGGCTGATAAGAAGCTGGAAAGTATTGTGTTAGGAAAACCCAGCATTCGTCTGAGTAGAAGGAGAACACAGGTGAATTGTCTTCACCGATTTATTCATTCATTAAACAAATATTGATCCAGTACCTGCTTAGTGCCAGGCCTAGCGTTAAGAGCCGTGGTGGTGGTGACAGGAGCAACATAATGTCCGTGCTTTGGGAGTTTTGTTCCAGAAATGGACACACACGCAATGCGTGCAGGGAATAGCACACATCCACTGCCGCCATGACATCAATGCTAGGAGAAAAGAAACTACTTCTGACACCAGATAGGTACACATGAGTCTGACTCTCTAAAGTTAATCATTTGGTATCGTGCTCTGCAGAGAATGAGCTACTACTACCAGTGAGAAATCAGACCCAAGCTCTGTGGGCCAGAAACAGCACTGGCAAACTCAAGAAATGAGGTAAGACTGAGCTCAGTTTAGTCTTGATGCGTCTTTCACAAAAGACTGGTAGGCAGCCTACCCTTTTCTCAGCTGCTCCAGTTCCACACCCTTCTGGGAAATGAGTGTGGACTCATTCGTCATTCAAGATGGACCAGATTTTGAGGATCCCTAAGTTGAGAACTTAAATCTCATGCCTAGGGTCAGGAAAGGAGGTTGCATTTTCCTTAATTCGCCAAATGTTTCGTTTAGACAGAATTTTTTTAACAAGTTAAGAAAAAAGTGGGAGGGTTTATTTTTTATTAACTACAATAGCCAATTCAATTAAGATTTCTTTCCTCTGACCACTTATTTGGTAGGTGAGAGATTACGATGTGTATAAACTGTGTGATAACCCTGGGTGGCAGTACATTTCCCAAACAATGCTATTGCTCTGAAAGGACATTTCTCGCAGTCTGAGAACATCAGAGGGATGCAGACTGAAAGACCTAAACACTCCCAACTTGGGCCAAGACCAGATACTCAAATAGGCCTTCCCTTCCAGAATGACTGTACCCTTTCAATCCTGTTACCACCACCTCCATTGCTAAGTAAATCAATGTATGGCAGTGACAATGCAGTATAAAATCCCATATCCAACTATGACGGCATTATGATTAATCCTCATCATCTCAATATGTGTATTGGATTTCTTTTAGGTGGAGGATGTTGTTGCAGGATTGATGACACAGCAATAAATGAGAGTCCTCGATCTAATAAAGTGAATTATAGGAAAGGGAAATAAATCCAAGTATAAACTTGAGTTTCAATCAATAATAAACAGTAACATAAACAGAGTAAAAATAGAGGGGAGAAAAGCAAAAGACATCATTTGCGAAAAGTGGTCAGAATTATCCTCTGTGAGGAAAGATCACTGAGGCAGGATATGAATGAGGGGAGAAAAGGTGACTATATGGATGAAAAGTTTTCTAGGCAGATTAAAGAGCAAGTGCAAAGGTCCTGGGGCTGGCAAAAAAGCTAGATTTAATGTTTTTGCACAGCAAAAAAAGCCAGAATAGCTAAAATAGGACAAAACACAAGAAGAGGGGTAGCAAAGGAAGTTGAAAAGATGGGAGTCAGAGCATGCAGGACTTTGAAGATGACAATAAGGACTCCCATAGGAGTAAGTTGGGAAACCATTTGATATGGTAAATGATGTAATCTTATTTATTTTTAAAGCATCAATTTAGCTTCTAATATGGGAGAGGCTGTGGTAGGACTGAAGCGAAAGCTCAATAAACCAGTCTTTCTAGACTCTTTTTGCGCCTCAGTTGGAGTAAGAAATCTGGGGCGGACAGGTAACTCTTGCCAGGGGTGGACAGTGCAGGGACTGGATGCCAGGAGGTAGGTACTGCTCACATCCGGTCTTCACCTGGGGGGAAAGTACAGACTCGGCAGACAGGTGACCACCTCCTAGAGAGGTGACGGCCTGAGAATTGCTTCACTTGGCATCCACGTCCTCAACTGTAAGGAGCACGAAGGTGTCTCTTGGGGATGTTTAAGTGTTATAAGAGGTGATGCTTTGGCTGGCCCATACATGTTCCACATCTGTGAGCATTGTCTATCTCGCCCCTCATTTACAGAGAAGGAAACTGAGGCATAAAGAAAAAGCAGCTTTGTTCAAACACCCAATTCTTTACTGGCCGGGCCAGGCCAGGCTCTGGTCTATGATTCAAGGACGGTGTGGGGGGTGTTAGGGGAACTCTTGGGGAGCACTGTGGGGAGTCAGCTAGGAAAGGGTCTGTCGTGAGCAGCTGCTTGATCCCTGTGCCTCTTCACCAGAGCCGCCTGCAGATCACACCTCAGCATGCAGCCCGCGTGCACAGGAGCCGCTCCTGGGCCTCCCCTTGTCCATCTTCTGAATCCTCTGTGTTTAGAGCAGGTTCCCGCCTCTGGGCCAACTTAGCAGGGGAAGCTCCACAGCTCCTTCCGTGGTCTACCCCCCGGGGTCTTCTCACGGGCAACACTCTCTTCTGTCACTCACTGCACACGTGCACTCCCCTAGCATCCCAGGCCAACTTGCTCGGTGTGGAGGGAGGAAGTGGAGGTGTGTGACTCGGCCGAGCAGTGTGGGCTGAGCGAGGACTGGGCACGCAGAACTTATAGGCAGAGGCAGCACTGGGTCTCACGTCTCCCGACGCCACAGCCAGTGCTGTTTCTGTTGCCTTGTTCTGCTGCATGATGGATGACCCCGACCACTCTTCACCTTCTCCCGCAAAGAAGCGGGTGCATGGACATGAAGAACGGTAGTGTGAGAGCAGCCCGTGGAGAAGGTAGGACAGAAATCCTCCTAAAGCAGGGCACAGGGAGAAGAAGCCCTGTGGTTCCTCCCTGCCTGCCCCTTCCGTTAGTTACCTCTGTCATTCCGTACTGGTGGCACATAGGCCGAGTTGCATCATCTCTCCTTATAAGGGGAACACAGGAGAAGCCATTTGTCCTCTCCACCTAGCACAGGAGTCTGGGACAGGATAACTAAGAAAGATCATGAAGCCAACCGGCCCGCAGCCTCCCAGTAAGGGGAACAATGCAGAGCCTTACAAGGCAATACTTTGATCTCAAAGTCTCCCCCTTCTACCCTTTCCCAAATGACAAGTCGCTTACTCATTTGAGCTCCCAAGGGTTCCTAATAAGTCAAGCATGAGTAAAAATAACTACTCTGCTTGAAGCTATTGGACTAAGCCAATACTGTGTGCAGCAACCTAGGCCAAGAGCTGGGGGCTCAAGGACCACATTGACACACAACTGGAGGAACTCGGGGAGTTAGAGCCCAGGAGCCAGGGTGCAGACGCCACACCCCGCTCTGAACTCACCTTTTCAGGGTCCCTGGGGAAGCCACTGAAGTTTTGTGCCTCAATTTCACATGAAAATGGGGATCACAGAGTACCTACTTCATAGGGCCGTGGTGAAACCTCACTAGGTCGAGAGTTTAAAAATGACTGGCTGCAGTGACCGCCACTCTTGTTATTCTCTTCATTTTATTCTCAGTACTGAAGAACCCTTAGGGATCATTCTTCCATCCATGATGGGAGTCAGGAAATCTGCTCACGTTGAGTGCTATGTATCTTAAAGATCTTCCATCTGGGGATGTCTTCTTACCTCCCATAAATGAGAAACAGAAGGGTACATCCTCTGAGCTCAAAAGATTTTCCAGACTTCAGCCAAGATTGCATTAAAGCACATCACAGATGGCCGCTGGAGATCCCGGCGTTCAGTGCCAATCTTTAGAACCCGGACCTGGATTCTGTGAGTTGGGAGAAGCCAGGTCTTTAGACCCTACAAGCCAAATTAACCAGCTTGTGCTCCTTTCCAGCAATCCCCCAAGGCTCTGTATCTTTATCTGTAAAATGGGGCTAACAGCTAAGGCCTGTGTCCCAGAACTGCTTGTGTCCTCTTTTCAATGTGAGTTTAAATGAGGCACCTGGAAGCTCATGATGTTGGCCAGTATTGCCATAAGCTTAGCTGAATAGTAAGGATCAACCTGGAAGGAAAATGACCGTGTATGTGTCTGCTAAGTGTGAGAAACTGCGCTGTGTGCTTGCTTAGCTCAGAAAGGCCTTGGGGAGTATTAATTTGGTTCCACTGTCTTATGGTTCAGGAAATTCAGGTCACTGGGGAGATCTGACTACTGGCCTTTATTTCAGAACAAGGAGGTACCGAGTTGGTCTCTGATGCCAAAGCTCTTTTCATAAATGCTGCTGCCTCTTTAAAAGACAAAAAATAAATAAATAAATAAAAACCCCAGAAAAATCACAAGACAACGATTTTCAAAAGCATTTGCATTGAACTTGAATTTGATTTAGCAGCATTTTATTCATTTCCCGGTTATTCATCCAAGTTTTGTTCCTTCCGTCCTCCCCTCCCCACCCTTCCGACCCTTACGTAAAAAAGCTCTTCTCTTTACCATTCACTTAACACTTCAAAGCGGGAAGGATGTGGCTCTGAGTGAAACATTGTGCTGGCAAAATGACACCCCATTTTCCCGGTGCCCTAACAAAGCCTTTTGATTTGGATGTCAGCCCTGTGAGTATGATGAAAAGGAAGATTCGCTTCTACATTCCCCAGCTGCAAAGGAAGTTGTGCGCTTCCACTAGTTTGATATGTGGCTGAGAATGTGTAGCCCCTAAAAGTCTCTGTGGTGATGCAGCTCTGGGATTGGTGCTGGGCCTCGGCTTGGAGCCCAGTGGGTTCCCAGGTGTTGAGACTGGAGAGGCTGCAGGTTCAGAAGACAAAGCAATGTTCAGTATTTGCCAGTCCTCTAACGGGGCGGGGTTTCGATCGCCTCTGTCCCCTTGGGCTCTGCGAGCTGACACATAATAATGCATCTTTCCTTCTTAGGGGAAGGGTTAGCCTTTGGCCATGACCCAGTTGGTCCTGTTTTCTCTTTTCTTCCCATCCTTTGCTGTTCTCTGACATGGACCACGGATCATCTAGGAGAGATGTCATTGTTTTATAATTCATCTACAGTGGTCTTTGGCCCCCAGCCCCTCCTTGTGGGGACCTCTTGCTTTTTCCAGTGAGGATCTCTGTAAGTCCTCTTCTGTGCTCCGCTAGGTCAGGTGGAGCCCTGGCTCTGAGCAGACTCACACGTGAAGTCAGGGAGCGAGAAATGAGAACGGCTGCTCGCAACAAACGTACTTCTTTTTGTTTCCTGCGGAGTATCAACATTTGTTTTTCTTTTCTCCTCCTCTATGCTCTAGGTCCCAGACAGCAGAGACCATGGCTATGTATTTATTGCTGTACCACCCACCCCATATGAGAGCTCAGTAGTAGCAGCAATGAGTGCCTACCTCTGAATTTGAGCTCTGATTCCTGCCTGCTCCTTGGAAAGTCCACTTCACTTTTGCTAGAAGCAATTCCTTAAATTTTTGTTTTTTTTGTTTTTTTTTTTTGGAGTACCAGGAATGAACGCGGAACCTCGCCACTTGCAAGGCAGGAGGCAGAACCAGTGAGCTAAATCCCTGGCCCACAGTTCCTTCATTGTAAACTGGAAGTTGCTCCCCACTTTCAGTGTTGCGATAGGAAAGAATCCGTAATGGCCGTTTAGGAGGTTGGTTAAATGGTAATATGCCACTGAAACAAAAGGGCTTCGCAGTTGAGATAGATGCGGCTGTTGGGATGTGTGTGTTTACAGAGTAATTGCACAACCACACAGGCTCCTCCCTCCCACAAGGGCTCACTTGAAGATGTGCTCAGCAAGAGGCTATCAATATCCTCATTAAAATGGCCCCAGAACGTCTCAGTAGTAAGATGTACCCTTAATCTCTTCTGCAGGAGCGTCGTGAAAATTCATTAAGGTTGGTAGGATGATTTGATAACCCTGAATAATAAGTGTGACAAGAGTATAAACTTATGTTATTAAAACATGAATTGGATTATTTTCTGGATGACTTAAGCAGGCAGTGGAGTGAAGGCAATTTCAGAGGGTGTTTTGCAGAGCCTGGTGAAGAATACAAGCTGAATTTGTCTGTTGTCCATCTGCTTTACTTCACAGGGAGGAAAAGAGAAACCAAGAGCAGTAGTTGGGAAAAATGGGTTCTTGCTGAGAAACTGTTAACCAGGAAACTTCCAGAAGTCATGGGCCTCCCTGAGGTTTCCATATCCTCTGTGGACACACGAAAACATTAAAAAACCTATGGCATTAAACCAGATTTACAAGCTAACAATTAGAATGACTTGGAAAACATGGAGGTGTTTCATTGATCCAATAAGACAGGTAGAGGTTGAGCTTAAAATTAAACAAGCTTGCCTTAGGACCATACTTCAGGAAGCTTTTAATAAATTCCTGTCAGTCTTTGAGGAAAGGGAAAATGGAATGTAGATATATTGTGTTTTTCAAAAATTATTTTGCTATAGATTTTTGTTTCATTGCAGGTAATACGTCAGTAAGTAGTGTTCTTTGCTTACTCGGGGAAGTACCAGACCCTCTCAAATGACAGGTTAGGGGGCTCTCCGTCTTCATCACTCGGGGCAATGTCCTAAAACACTACTTTAATTTCAGTGTGACAACTCTCACGTTTATTTGATCAAGTATTGTTTTAAAACAAGCAAGCAAGCAAAGAAAACCAAAAAATCCAGTGCGTGAGGCCTGGAATTCTGTCTTTTAGACATCTCCTTTTGTGGGATACCGGATAGGAAGACTGAGCTGTAATTTGCCTCCTGCAGGGGCAGTAAGAAGAAAGAGGGTATGTAAGTGAGCGCACTCACATGCTGCAGGGAGAGTAAGAACACCTGCAGGTAGGCTGTTTACCCAGAGCAGGACCGTGGAGGGCGGGAGACAGGTGAGTCCTGTGGGATCCGATTGCTCGTGCCCGGGTCTGGGCCAAGAAAGCCACAGTGCGCCAGGCGCGTGGGGCTCTATCCAAGGGAGACCTGAGCCCCCAGAACTCTGTGTTTTAACTGGATTCTGCATTCCTGTTTTTCATCCTCGTCACCCCCTGTTCAGCTTCAAACTTTTAGCCCGGTCCCTACAAGGGACCTGGTGAAGGAAGTTTCCCCTGGGGGTGAAAATGGAGTGAATCAGCGAAAGGACTTCCGCAGGAGGCAGCGAAGAGGCACAGGCTGGCAAAAGACAATGACAGAAGGAACGTGAGTGTGTGTACAGGCGGGTCGCCTGCACAAGCAGCGTAACCCTCCTTCTCTTCTCCCAAGTCCCGCTTAATCCTCTTTGTCCCTCTGAACCAACCACTTGTCTCCTTCTACAAGATGAATGTTGGCAGGCGCCTCTGGTTTGGATCCCACTGGATCCTGCTGGTGGAAGGAAATAGATGGGAGATTGAGGCTTGGGGAGCTAGAAGACCTTGCCCAAAGTCACACAGCCGAGAGAGAGGCCCAGGTTTAAAGCCTCCCTTGGAGTAGAGTGGACCCTCGACTTACGAACTCAGTTCATTCCTGAGAACTGGTTATAACTCAAGTTGGTCACCATCTCTCTGCTGTATAATTTCAGGTCACATTTTCTTCCAGGCAGATCTCAGTGTCCTCGGAGAGGTTTTGGCTCAGGATTTCTCAAACCCATATGGGAAAGGATATTGTAACGTTCCTTCCAGAACTTTGTAAGGGTTAAATCTGTATCTGAGACTATCTGGAAGCACAAATGGCCATCATTTGGATCCTAACTCAAGACTGTTAATGTTAAACTAAAAATCTGGTAGGAATCCAAGTTGTTTGGATACCAGGCTGGTTATAACTCGAGGCGCCACTGTATGTCTTTGCTGCTGCTTTAAGACAACTTAATTTTAAGTTTCCTCATTGCTTACATTCTAGTATTAATATACTATTTGTATGAAATACTGTATTTTGTGCTATAAGTAGGAAATTCAGGGCAGAAATAATAGCATTGTAGAAATGTAAAATTTGTACATTTCAAAGTCTTATTACTGTACTAGATTGTGGATTCGAGCAGGCCAGAAAGATATGTCTCAGCATAATCTCCGTGATGACCGCTTTGGCCAGTCTTGGGAAGGAAGGTGTGAGAGCTCTGTGCATGTGCTGGATAAGAACTCTTAGAAAACGCATGAAACAAAGGCAACGTGAAGCCATTTGAAGTGCATTCCTAATTTCCCAGATGGGCCAGTCCGCACCTCAAGGCCCAACCTAGAGCTTTAATGCTATTAAAATCACCCAGTTCATCTCCTTTGTTTGTTGGATATAGAAACTGAGGCTGATGGCAACCTCAGGCAAAGTCAACACGATAAGGCCACTCACAATTCTGTGTCTCCTCCTCTCCTCTCCCAACTCCTAACCTAGGATATTTTGCAAAATTCTCTCCCACCTGTATGATATGTAAGTGGTTAAAATTGAAGCTCAGGTTCCCAGTGGATAAGTAAGAGGCTGCTGGCTGCCTACGAGGAGGAGTGGAGCTTGTGGGTGTTTGCCTTGGGGAAAGGAGAGCTCACACAGGGCTGGAAGGCACAGTCATAGGCTCTGCTGCTTCTCCAGATGAAGAAGTCTGTGTGCTCTCAGGAACCCATGGACTGGGCAGCCAGGTGGAAAAGAAATAATCACTTAGAGCCCTGGCTTGAGCCTCTCCTCTGCCTGGGATGTGCTACCTCCATCCCCAAATGTTCACATCCCAGTCGCCTTTCTAGATGTGCACCAAATCCTGCCTGAAAGTCCCATTTCTCCTTTCCCGGTATTCACAGCTTCTTTGTCTTATACAAGCTGTTTCCCTCCATGAGAGATGGGCAGTCTGCACATTTCTAAAATGAAGCATGAGAACTGCTCATTCGTGTCCTCGTCCTTTGCTTCAGCTGAAGCTGTTCAGTGTGCGAAAACCAGGGAACCCTGGTGCGTTCTCCTGAGCAAGGGGGCAGGGGTACAACCTGCACAACCCCTCCAAGAGTGCGCGTCTTGTTTGTAGGGGAAGCCACACCCTGTTCCACTGATTGCTGCTGCTCATCTGCAAATACAGTCCCCAGCATTGACAGATGCTTATATTTCTTAAACCTATCCCCAAATCTAGACTTCTTTTGGTGAAAGCATCTGACTTGAAGATATTTGTGATGAACTCTAAATTTTCATAAATGCTTTATGCCGAGGATTTAGCTCAGTGGTTCTGCTGCCTGCCTTTCAAGCACAAGGACCCGAGTTCAATCCCCTGTACCAAAAAACATTTTTTCATACGTGCTTTATTGACCAAGTATCTATAAGATAATCATACACAGGATAATAGCTACCCACTGGTTTCCAGCTTGTAATTTTTCTTTTTTTTTAATTTTATTTTAGAGACAGGGTCTTGCTTTGTAGCTCAGGCTGGCCTCAAACTCATGGCCATCCTGCTGTCTCTGTCTCTGGAGGGCTGGGATTACAGGCATGCACCACTCTGCCTGGCTCAGCTTGCCAAGTAGGAGTGCAAGTATATAGTTGGGCATGACCTTTATGCATGTTTTGAAGACTGCCTGTTTTCTCCAAGCCCGTGCTGTTGGTAGCTATCTTTCTATGTCAGCATCTATGGATCATTTCATAAATTTCAGTGGTTGTACCATGTTTTCTTATGTGGGTACATTATAGTTTCATTTCTAGGCACCTTGTTGATCGGCATGTAAGTGTTGATAGTTTCACAACATCATAAGAGGTTTCCACAAATCTACTCTTACAAGTACTTTCTAAGTGGGCCTGTGAGGAGCTTTAGGTTGGATTACTTCTTACTCTATTCTGACTTTTGCCGTCCTGGCTTATTTGCCCCAAAGGGTATAGAAGTCAGGAACACCTTTTACTCCCTTATGCCCCCTTTTCAGTTTTAAATCAAATATGCAGCACCTGAATGAAGGGCTAATTGTCTTTGTAAAAAAAAAAAAAAAAGTCGGAAAATAAAACTTACTTTTAATTTTCTGGGTGATTTTTAGAGAAGTTGCTTTCCTCGTCTGGGGCTCTGTTTCCCCTTCTGTAAGATGGATCTTCCTTTATTCACATTGGAAATACTGAGTATCTTCTCTGGGTCGGACATGGTGTGAAGTGTGGAGGATATAAAAGTGGCCCGGCTACTGTGGGCTAGTGGGTCTGTTGTACGTTCTCATTCAGCTGTGACGTTTTCGTGCCCTGTGACTCCCTGCCAGGCCTCGCAATCTGCAGTCCTCACTCGATTGGGAAGCAGAAGTTTGACAAACCCTCCCAGGAGCGATGCTCAGAGCCCTCCACTAAACACGCCTAGTACCATGGGGATTCGATGGGACTCACTGATTACTGCTGATGGCAGACTATACATGAGCAAGTTTCACCGTTCAAACATGTCATGCTTTGAGTAATTTCCTCTATAAATTGAAGGCCATCTTGTCTCTCTTTTTCTTTTCCGTCAGATGGGGAAGGTAGAAGGTGTCACAGCTCTGCCCAACCTTATTCCCTGAGGTCAGAAGGGAGTAAAAGTAGGAAAAGTGAAAGCAAGCAGGACTTCATACATCAGGGAATAAGGCAGTAGACTCACTGGCTGTCGAGAGAGGGCACAGGGCAAGTCACAGTCGTGGAGTGGAAGTAGAATCATAGGAAAGGAAGCAGTATCATAGGACAGGCAGTACAGTATGGTACGGTTGAAATCTCTGGCTCTGGAGCTATATAGCCACGAATTTTTGAACAATTTGCAAGTACTGCTTGTGCAAGTTTTAACTGTCAACCATCCCATTTTCTTTAAAAAAAAAAGGACACTGTCACCTAATTAATTGAGTGATTGGATGGTTGTATAATTGAAAGACTGTGTGTTAGCCTTTTCCCACCTACTAGTTAATCTTCAATAAATTTATGTTATTATAGAAGATGCAAATTATCTGCCTAGTGTGTTTCTAACATAGATTAGTTTTATGACCTTTGGCCTCCTGTTTTATTATTTCTAAAAAGGAAGACAAAACTTGCCAAAGCTACCTTTTAGAGCTGTAATGAAGACTTAGGGAAAAAAGGCAATAAAAGATTATGAACCCATCTTAGGACCTCAAACATGAGTTGCATATTAATGACTCAAGTTATACATAAAACAAAGTTATGAATTAGGACTTTCCCCAGCAGTTATGATTGGTATCATCCCACAGTTTTATCAGGGGATGGAAATGTAGCAACTGGAAACAAACAGCATGGCACAATTAATTAAATTCACTCTCTGGCCCAGTTACTTAAATATTTGCACATCTTCCAGGTGGCATTTAGGTGCTGGAAATTCAATTGTGAACCACAGGACCTGAGATTTGGCTTACACAGAGCTTTGAGATGAATGGCAGGTACGGCTGCTGATTACGTTATCATTTAACAGTGGTTAGGGATAGAAATGGTTGCTACGCCAAACACATGAGCAACGGAAGAGGCTGACTGAGAGCTGTGGGTATGTGGAGGGTCAGTGCTACAATGGGCGTAAAGCTTGTACATATGTGGGTGCTAATCTGTTCCCCATACAACCACTACTTTCTCCTCGGCCCTTTATTATGCAAGAAACTGCCAACAAACTTCCAAGACAATGTATGGAAAACCTCTCTGATTTGGCATTTAGATATTATGTTATTTAATGAGCCTTTATGATATGCCAAGAAATATTCTAATCTAATTTATGAGTATTAATAGCTGTTGCTCAGAAGGCAATCTCTTTTTAAAATTTCCACTTCAGAGATAAGAAACTAGAAGCACAGGAGACAGGAGGATCTCCAAGTTCTAGGCCGTAACTGATCTCTCAGAGATTCTGGGCTCTTCAGCAGTAACTCAGAGCCTCCTCTCTGCTCTGTAAAATAATAGGTAAGTGATCCAGTCTGCATCTTAGCGTCCATGCAGAAATCATGTAGCAAATAAAGGTTTTTCTGTACACTGAACTTTTTTTTAAAAAAAATGATAAGAGCACATAAAGGGTTATCATTTGGGGTACCCAAAGCATAACATTACAGGTTTGTGTAGAATAAACAGAAAATACTGCGCCTCAGAACTGCTCTGTGAAAACTTGCCACTGCATTAACAGATGTTGTAATTTGTTGGTGCATTTCTTCTGTTTCTTCTCTGTGACTGTCTTTGTACCGCTGTGTCCGTGGAGCCCACGCATATGCTTTCCCGAGATGTCTGAAACTGTGTGGGTTCCTAGGGAGAGCACTTAGCGTCTCTGATTTTCTGTGCACAGGGAACTTTATGGGGAGCTGTCTTCTGTTACTGTACATTTGGTGATCGCTTCCTTCTATCATATCCCGTGTGTAACTTTGCCCCATATAGGGCACCGTGTAAGGCAAACTCTTCACTTGGGGCTAAAGCAGTAGTTCTTTTTCTAAAGAGCTGAAAACAGTAGAATCAAATCCATATCTCCTTAGAAAAAGAGCAGAATCAAATCTGCTATGTTCACAGGTAACATAAGTCATGCCACTGTGGGCATTTTCCAGATCCCTTTCTTCCAATGTGGCTTGGAGGTCTTCAAGTCTGAGCTACCTCACGTCACCCCAGCCTCTCATAGGTGGGGTAGGGAAGGTGGCCTTCGCTGCAGGTTGTCAATTTCAGGTTTTCTGGGATCAGATCGAGATGTCTTCCCTTGGTGCAGATCACTATGCACGGAATCTGCTAAGTGACCAAGTGGCAGGCAAAACCATATCCACATCCTCACCCTGGGAATCTCTTGTTACCAAAGATGACTAAAAGGACTGTGTAGGATCCTGGGTTGTGTGAGGGATAGAAGGAGTCAGAGTGAGAGAAGGCACTGTGGCCTCATAAACAGAGCTCATGTAATGGACACTTCTGTCTCTAGACCCTGGAAGAGGAGGGCAGGGAAGGTTTTCCTCTGGAGCCTCCAGAAGGATTTTAGATTCATCAGCATCTAAAATGAGCCCTAGGAGACACATTTCAGATTATAACTGCCTGAATTTGTACAACACTAAATTTGTGTGTGTGTGTGTGTGTGTGTGTGTGTGTGTGTGTGTGTGTGTGTGTGTGTGTGTGTGTGTGTGTGTGTGTGTGTGTGTGTGTGTGTGTGTGTGTGTGTGTGTGTAGCCCCCAAATTCATGGTAATTGTGATAGCAGCAGTAGAAAAGAATGCAGCAGGTCTTTGGGTACATGGTTCCTGGGTGTGGCCTGTTCGGCCCATGTTTCTGACAGTTTGCACCACCCAAGCCGCCTCTGATCTGCCAGTCAGCTCTTGTCTCCGAGTCCTGCCTGCCGAACTCAGTGGGTCTCTCTTAGAGATGGCGGTCTTTGAAAAGTGCCAGACTGCTCAGCAAGACTCCTGGAGTCACCAGTAGTTGTGACTTTTGGTGTAGGCAAAAGTTGGACTAAATCTAACTTAAGAAGAGGATTGGTGTCTCTTCTTTACCCTTGTGCATTTTACTTTTACCTTTAGAATTTTAAGTTTTTTATTTTCCAGCAAGGATTGCTGTTCTTGTGAAATAGTACAAATACATAAAGACATCATGAAGTACTCATTTTTGTACTTTCTCACCAATTCTAGTTTTCTTGGAGAAATAGTTTAACTTTTAGCAGTGCATGTTTGCAGCACATGACATCCGCATTCCTTGTGTGGAGTTGATGTGTGTACCTAACATAATTCCTTTTTACATCTCTTTTTATTCCCTCCTTCCATCTCTCAATTCCCCTCCCATCTCGGAAAGATCTACCTCCCTCATTCCTATTGCCTGTCTTTTATTTTGCTCTTTATTTATAATTTGCGTTTCTCATACAAGAGAAGCCATGCAGTTTTTAAGCTTGTGTGTCTGACTGACTTCGCGTAACATTCTCACATAACTCACATAACTCCGGTGTATCTGTTCTTCTACTAATGGCTCAAATGTATCCTTATGGCTGTGTAGTACTCTCGTGTGTGCAAAGAACACATTTTCTCTATCTGTTCATCTCTTGGTGGACAAAGAGGCTGCTTCCAAGATTGAACCATTATAAGTTATGCTTCTATAAACATGGATATGTGTATATCACTGTAGTATGATGTCTTTAACTCTTTTGGGTAGATTTTCATGTATGTCAGCTCACTGTCATGTCTCGTTTCAGTATCTGTCCTGCCATTGCTTTGTTTTTCCCTAAACTTTGTACACATGTATCTGCTCATTACAATTGGATCTGTTCAATTCATGCAGTAGAAATACCCTATGTTAGTGAACCCCCTAGTGTGAGCTTGCAAGTTGCTTCTGGTTATTTACTCTTCCACACCATCTGCAGTACAAACATTCTCTAAAGTAGTTCAGCAGGACGGAGCCTGAGAAGTGGGGTTGTTAGGTCAGAAACGGCACATTTTAGAAGACAGATTGCCCCACAGGCTTTCTCACATACATTCACATCGGTAGTGCACCTTCTTTATGCTCAGGAATGACATCCTGGATACGAGCTGTCTTTTCCATGTCTGCCAATCTGATCTGTAAAAAAGCTACCCTGGCTCTTGCTTTTATTTGTATTCTCCTGATTAGTAATGAGCATGAACTTCTTTATATTTATTTGTTTTTTCTTTTTCTTCCTGTGTCAGCAGGATCCGTTTCTGGTCTGTCGGACAGTGAGAGCGGGGGTAGCAAGGGGTCATTGGGAAGGGCCAGAGCTGGAAGCCAAAATACTGGGCGGAGAACACATTTCTCTCTGGTCTGGTCCCTGTTCCTGGGTGAAGTTTCTTAGGAACAGTGAGGCTGAAGCTGGTCTTGGAGAAATGAGAGAGGTCTTGTTGTCCCATCTAATCCTTTTGCAACGAATGCAGCCCTGTAAGGTCTCCAGCTTTTATATTCAAAAACTGACACTCACTGGACAGTGTTCCTTTATTTATGTTTTATTAACACAGATAATAATAGGGTTTAGTGTGATACTTCCACACGTGAATATAGTGTGCCCTCATGAAACCCAACCTCCCTTTCCCAACTTCCTACCAATGCCGTTTCCAGTTTCTATGTATCTCTATTCTACTATGAGGTCAAAGTTTTCTAGCTTCAACGTGTGAGAAGGAACATGTCATATATACCTTTCTTATGTTACTGAGCAGGGTGTCCTCTCATTTCGTTCATTTTGCTGCACTTGAAGAATTTCATTCTGCTTTATGGTTGAAAAATACTCCATAGTATAAATATATCACCCTTTTTCGGAGTACAGTTTTTATTGAATGGATATTGCTTTTTCACTATTGTAAAGTTGAAAACTCCTAAGTCCAGGTTTCTTAAGTGGAAGACTGTCTAGAATACTATCATGCCAGGCAAGGTCCAAATAATAGTAGACACAGACCATACAGTTGAATAAGGAGGACATTGTTATTGTCAATGCCGTAGAAACGTCAGTCATAAGTATTAAGGTGAAAGAGATATTTAAAGTCAATTTCTTCATTTCTCAGAGTGGAAATGTGCAATTTTTGAGGCTAATTCTCTTCTATCTTCTGAGTTTTCTTTTAGTAATCCTATTTTTATTCTTATGTGCCCTTTATAAATATAAAAGGTACTTTTTCTGGGGTCTAACTCTGTGGGGCCACATTTCCTTTGTCCATTCATCTGTTGGTGGACAGCTGAACTGATTTCATGTCTTAACTATTGTGAACAGTGCTCCATTAAACATAGGTAGCCTTTTCTTTTCTTTCTTTTTTTT
>NW_022900921.1:7263517-7301532 GCF_012274545.1 Fukomys damarensis | reverse complement strand
TTTTTTTTTTTTTTTTTTTTTTTTTTTTTTTTTTCCGCTACCAAGGATTGAACTCGGGTCCTTGTGCTTGCAAGGCAGGCCACCGAACTGCTTAGCTAAATCCCCAGCCTAGTAGCCATTTCTTAATGCAGAGGCCCCCTTTGGTATATTCAATTAATTCCCTTTGGATATACATCCAGAGATGGGATAGCTGGGTCATAAAATGGCTCTATTTTTATTGTTTTAGGAAAATTCTGACTGCTTCCCACAATGGCCATACTAATTTACATCCCCACCAATAGCACCTGAGTCTTTTTCTCCACATCCTCATCAGCATATTTTTATTTTTATTTATTTTCTGAGAATAGCCCTTCTAATATTGGTGGGATGGTATCTTGTGGTAATTTTGACTTCCGTTCCCTTGATGGCTAATGGTATTATTTTTTTCACTTAGTTTTTGGCTATTTGTATTTCTTCTTCAGACAAACATTCGTTCAGATAATTTTCCTGTTTTATGTTGAATTACTTAATATTTTTTGTTTTTAATTTTTTTGAGTACCTTATAAAGCCTATAAAAAAGCTGTCAAATATTTTCTTCCGTCCTACATGTCTCCTCACATTTTTGTTCCCTTTGTCGTACAGAAGGTCTTTAGTTTGAGGTAATCTCATTCAGCAAATTTTGCCATTTTTCTCTGTTTATTCAGAGTTGCATCCAGAAAGTCATTCCCTGTATCAGTGTGTTGAGGTGTTCTCCTGGTATTTCCTGGTAGTAATTTCAGATTTTCGGGTCTCCCATTTATGTCTTGGATTAATTTTGATTTGATTCTCTGAAGGGGAACACAGGCGTTGAGGTTCAGTCTTCTGCATATGAATATCCAGTTGTCCAATATCATTTAATGAGGAGGAGGCTGTCCTTTCTTCAGTACATATCTTTGGTGTCTTTGTCAAGAGTGAAGTGGTTGTAGATGCCTCGGTTTGCTCCTAGGCCCTTTCTTCGGTTCCATTTGTCTAATATTATGCTGGATTGCTTCCTATGTCTCTGAACTATGTCCTAAAATTGGGTATAGTGTTGCCTCCAGCTTTTTGCTATATGCTCAGGGTTAATTTGACTCTTTGTGTGTGTGTGTGTGTGTGTGTGTGTGTGTGTGCGCATGCACGTGCACGTATGTGCTTCCATGAGTTTTAGGATTGATTTTCTAGTTCTGTGAAGAATGTTGTTGGCCTTTTGATGGGGATTGCGTTGAATCTGTAGGTTGTTTTGGGTACTTCAGATATTAATATTGCTGTAGTTCCTCCAATCCATAAACATGGAAGGTTTTCCCATTTTTGATGTCTGCTTTAATTTCTTTCATCAGCATTTTATAATTTTCATGGTAGACTTCTTTTAAAAGCTAAAATTTATTCTTAGTAGTTTGTTGTTGCTGTTGTTTTCTGTAGCTTTCTTGTTTTTTTCTCATCAAATTCATTATTGCTTATGTAGAAAAGCTATGAATTTGGTATACTGATTTTCTACAGTGCTATTTCACTGAATTTATTCACTGAATATTCTTTTGGTGGGATGTTTAGCTTTTTCTACATGTAGAATCCTATCATCTCAAACACGGATAATTGGACTTTGCTTGTTCCTTCTCTGCGCCTTTTACCTTGTTTTCTTGCTAACTTCCCTCCTTAAGCCTTCTAGCCATATAATGAAGAAATGCAGTGAAAGAGGACCCCCTGGATCTTGGTTCTCCTCTTAGACATAATGTGAGCATGTAACCACCAGTCAGTGGAATGTTGGCTGGGAATTTGCCCTATGTAGCCTTTATTATGTTGAACTATGATCCTTTTATACCTAACTTGTTCAGAGGTCTTATCTTGAAAGAATGTTGCATTTGTTCAAATGCTTTCTCTGCATTTACTGAGAAGATCATAGGATTTTTATCCTTTGTTATGTTAATGTGATGTGTGACATTTGTCAGTTTGCAAATGTTGAGCCATCCTTGCATCTTTGGGATAAAACCAGCTTGATAATGAAAAGTAAAACTTTTGATACGTTGTTGAATTTTGTTGAGAATGTTTTTGTGTTTGTCAAGAATACTGGTCTACAATTTTCTTTTACTGTTTTGTTCTTGCTTGATTTTGATAAAAGGGTAATAATGTCTATATGATGAGTTTAGATAGTTTACTTCTCTTTCCATTCTTTAGAATATTTTGAGAAGTGGCATTAGTGCTTCTTTAAATGTTTAGTAAAACATTCAGCAAGGCAGGCATCTTGTCCTGGGGTTTTCTTTGTTGGAAGACTTTAGTCTTCTCATCACTTTTTACTTTATTCAGCGTTCTTGTTCTTAAGCCATCATGGTTCAGTTTTGATATCCAGAAATTTATCTGTTTCTTCTAGGTTTTATTGTATGTTATGATATCACTCTTTATAGTAATACCTAATGATCTGTTGTATTTTGGTAATATTAATTGTAATGTCATTTTTCTTTTCTAATTGTGTTTGTTTTTTCTCTTTTTCATTGTTAGACTAAAGGTTTGTTCATTTTGTTGACTTTGTCAAAAGAAGCAACTTCTTATTTTGTTGATATTGTATTTTTGTCTTTTTCTGTTTATTTCTTTTAAAAATTATACTTCTACTAGTACATATTTGTAGTGCATAATGGTGATATTCATCGTGGAGAGGTGGTATATGTATATAGCTCATGTTAATCCTTCTGTCATCCCCTTCCCCTCCCTCCTTTGGTCCTATTATGTATTTTTATTTTTCTCTTTATCTTATTTGCATTTTGGGTTCCTCATATAAGATAAATAATGCAGTATTTAAACTTGTGTATCTGATATTTCTCTTAACATTGTGGTCTCAAGGGACATCTATTTACCAGTGATATTTGTTATTTCTTTCCTTCTACTAATTTTGAGTTTGAATTATTTTGCTTTTTGAGATGTGTAACTAGATTGTTTTAGAAAATTTTCTACATTATTGTTATAATAAAAATATCTTCACTTTTCCCCTCTTAACTATGATTTTGGCAGTAAGTTTACTATGAATAGCTTTTACCAGTTTGAAATAAGGTTCTTCTATATCAGTTTTCAACAGGGTTTGTATCGTGAATAGATGTTGGATCTTATCATGGGCTTTTTCTGCATCTGTTAAAATGATCACATGATTTTTGTCTTTGCTTTTTTAAATTAATTAATTTATTTATTTATGTGTTACATCTATTGATTTATATACATTGAACCATCCTTGCATCCTTGGTATGAAACCAGTTTGGTTATATTGTATGCTATTTTTAATGATTTGTTTTCTAGTAGCTTGTTGAGGATTTTTACAGGTATGTCAAGTAAGAATATTGGGCTGTAAATATTCCTTTTTTTGCTAAGTCCTTGTCTGGTTTTGTTATCAGGGTAATGCTAGCTTCTTGGAATGAGTTTGGCAGTATTGCTACTTTTTCAGTTTCATGAGAGAGTTTAGTGATCATTGGCCTTAAATATTCCAAGTTTTCCGGAATTCTGTAGCGAATCAATCATGTGTAAGGCTTCTTTTTGTTGTTGGTGTCAATTTTGCCCTTCCTCTATTCTTTTACCTGCTATTGCTCTGTTCAGAATTTTCATATATTATTGGTCCGGTTTTAATAATTTGTACATATCTAGGAATTTCTCCATTTCTTTAGGTTTCCACATATTTCAGAATATGTTTTCAAGGTGGTTTCTTAAAATCCTCTTCATCTTGGCAGTTTCAGTTGTGATTTCAACTTTTACACTTCTAATTGCATTGATATGTTTTTTTGACTCATTGATCCTTTATTTTTTTTAGTGTCAGTTTGGTTAATTTCTGCTCTGATCTTTATAATTTTTTCTTCATTCTTTTCTGTTTATTTGCCTTTTTTGAAAAAGGTCCTCACTGTGCAGTCCAATTTGACCTCATAGGCCTGGCAACGCTCCTGCCTCAGCCTCCTCAGTGTTGGGATTACAGGTATGTGCCACCATGTTTTGCTTTCTCTTAATAGTTTTTGGTTTGGATGTTTCTTGTTTTTCTAGGGTCCTGAGGTGCATTCTTAGACTATTTATTTGGCATTACTCTATTCTTTTAATGTGTGCTTTCACAGCTATTATTCTCACTCTTAGAAGTGCTTTCATTATGTCCTGTAGGGTTTAGAATATTGTGCTTCATCATTTGATTCTAAAAGCTTTTTATTTCATCTGTGATTTCTCCTATAATCCAGTGACTATTCAATGATGTATTACTTAATCTCCACATATTTCAGTCGTTTCTGTTGTTTTCTAACTTTTTGCTGCTATGATCCAGTTATACACAAGGGCTAAGATAGGATCATTTTGGAAAAAGTTCGATGCGCTGCTAAGAAAAACGTGCATTCCACTGTTCAGTGAAATATTCTAGGCGTCTATTCAGTCCATTTCTTTGATGCTATGGTTTAACTCTGACCTTTGCTGATGTTTTTCTGGTTGACCTGTCTAACTGTAAGAGAGAGATACTTCAATTCCCTGCTCTGGCTGCACTGTTGTCTGTGATTTTTCAGTAGTTTTTGTTTTACAAAGTTGGGTCCGGTAACATTTGGTACATAGATATTTACAATTGTTATCTCTTCCTGTTGAATTGTTTCCTATAGCAGTACGTAGGGGCCTTCTTTGTCTCTTCTGATCAGTTTTGGCTTGAAGTCTGCTGTGTATGAAAATAGGATACCTATTCTTTTTTTGTTTGGGGGCTGCAGTTGAATGCAATATCATTTTTCATCCTTTCACTAACTATTAGATGTCTTATAAAAAGAAACCCAGAAATACAGGAATAAAGGACAAATTAGAAAATGACTCAGAAGGTTAAAAAAAAATTCTTCACTAGAATCATAGCAGAGAAATTTCCACATCTAGGGAAATGATTCAATGTTGAAGTACAATACACATATGCAACTCCGAATAACCACGAGTCAGAAAGAACCGCTCCATGATACATCTTAATCACAATTCTTGAACATCAATAAGAGGAAAGAGTACCGAAAGCTATGAGAGAAACACAGCACATAACCTATAAAGACAATCCTCTCAAAATGACAGCAGTTCTCTCAGCAAAAGTCATAAAGACCAGGAAAGCTTGCAGTGAAATTTTCCAAACCCTACCAGATAGTAATTGTCAAACTAGACTTTTATATCCTGCAAAATTAGCAGAGAAGTAAAAACTTTTCACAGTAAAGAAATCCTAAAGAAATGCATGACCACTAGCGTTGCAGAAAATGTTTAAGGGAATTCTAGACAGAGACAGGGAGGCCTTCAGCACCAGAGCTCAAAGGAAAGTATACGTATAAACGGGAGAGTCACTAAACAAGGCAGGGATCAGCACCAGAAAAGTAATGCCAAGAACAAGATCCAGTAAAGATCTTTCAATAATAAGTCACTGTCAATGGTCTGAACTCCCTAGTTAAAGGACACAACAAACTGGAAGATTGCATAAAACAAAAAAACAAAATTCAGCCATATATGCCTACTGATGACACATATTTCAAAGAAGTGGTCTTCATGTTGGTGGGTTCTTTCTTCTGCTTGATCTAGTCTGTAGTTGAAGGTTTTATGTGGGTTATTTTGCTTTTTTTGCGGGGGGCGGGGTTGAGACCTGTCTCACTATGTAGCTGAGACTGACCTGGAACTCACTATGTAGCTCAGGCTGGTCTCGAACTCACAGCGATCCTCCTCCTGCCTCAGCCTCCCAAGTGCTGGGATTACAGGCCTGTGCCACCACATCCGGCTGGGTTATTTTGCTTTTAATTTCTAGGATTCTTCTTGGTTCTTTTTCCTTTTTTGGTACCAGGGATTGAACTCAGGACCTTGAACTTTCAAGGCAGATGTGGTGCCACTGAGCTACATCCCTGGCCCTGGTTCTTCCTGAAATCTCCATTTCTGCTGAATGTCTTATTCATATCCTGCAAAACCTTACTCATTTTATCTAACTGCTTATCTGAATTTGCTTAAAAGTCATCAAAATTTTTTATAATAATACTTTCAAATTTTTTTTGTCAGGTATTTTGTTCATATCAATTTCATTGGGGTTCATTAGAGAATTATGTTTTATTGGAAGTGTCATTTTACCTATTGCTTGTACTCTCACATTGACGATGGCCCATCTGGTGAATCAGTTTTTTTCTACTCCTTTCCTGAGGTGGCCTTCTCAGTGAACAATTTTCTCCTGAAAGGGGTCTCGCAGGAGGCACTTGTTTCTTAATTTTCACTTATTTCCCACTGGGCAGCTTAGTGTCATCTCCCTGTGGCTCCTTGGCTGTGCTTTATGACTTTGAGCAACAGTGCCTATCTCAGTATGGTTGAAGAGACCTCTTGTCTTTGTGAGCCATGCAAGAAGTACAGGCGAGTGTGAGTGTTGTGTGTGCAGCAGTGGCCATGGGTGTTCCGGTGTGGTTACTCCTACAACATGAGAGTGACTTCTGTTGGGTAATGATGGTTTTCTAAGGCCTGGGACTAGCGAGCCTGCTGATGCTGGCAGTCCCAAGAACTCCGAGAGACCTGACACACGTGTCCTGTGATCCTAGATGCTACACAGGGACAGGGCGTGTTGGGAATGGTAGGAAGGCCTGTGTGGTGCTCACCCTTAAAAGCACTGTGTGATCAGACAAGCAGCAGAGCTGGGACAGTGGAGAGGACTGCATAGATGCGTTGGTAGCAGGAACTGTGGTGATCCACCCTGTGGCTTTGGTGGCGCTTGGGGTGGGCAGCAGCTGGGGCCGTGGACTTTTCTCTGACTCCTTCAGCTGTAGCGTATGCTCAGGAATGAGACTTCCACTGGAGCAGGGCAGAGGTCCCCCTCCCCCTTTGACCATAAATGCTCTGGTGATTGCTAAAGCCATTGAGTTGTTCAAGGTGCACCCCTGTGAAAGGGCAGCAGTGAGAAGTGGGAGCTGTGGTTCCTTCATCATCCTGTTGGTAACAGTACCTGGTGTAGATGGTGGCAGGGACCACATGGGTACTTGTTTTCCTTGCTGGCACTGGCACAAATCCACACCCACTTAGTCACGCTCTTGGACTCAGAGGACGAGCATCTTGATTTCCTGGCTCTTAGGGAAGCTCCCTGCATTGCCCTCCATGTGCTATGCTGAGTCCTATAGTGCAGGGCACCCGGAAGGCTCTGCTCATGCTCACTGTGCTGGGCCAACTTAGATTTATGAGTCAGCTACGTCCAAGAGTCAGTGCAGTGAAATGTCTATGGGGTACCACAGATATAAATATGCAGGGTTTCTGACCCCTTTAGAAGCCCAAATTTCAACAATAGCTGCTTTCTCAAGATGGCTCCTGACTGTAGCATCCTGGTGGTTCCCTGAGAGATGATCTCAGATGCTGTTCCAAAACAGGGCTGCTGTGTAGATTTCAGGTTAATTCTCTAAGTTAGGCTTCAAACCTGTGAGGACTGTGCAACTTTCCCATAGCTGCAATGCCAGCATCTGTGCTGAAGGTTTGCTGGGACTTTGTCTTTCCCCTTTACCTCTGGAAAGAGAAGAATTTCCCTCCCCCAGTTGGAGGGCCAGAGAGGCACATGCTGGTATTTTGAGTCTCGTCCTACGCTCTCCACCCAGGTCTCCGATTCTTACAAGGTTCCTGTCTCTTTCCTGTTGGTTTATAGTGTTCTCTCCTGGTTACTCACCTCGAAATAGCTGAACGTTGTTCAGGAAGGAAAAGAGGTGGGTGCTGGGTGCCTCTGTTCAGCCATCTTGAATCCCCAAGTTATTTATTTAATAATCAGCAGGGTAAGTTCTAATCCTTATCTGTGGATCAACAAAGCCTTGGTTCTGTTACATTTTTGGATTTTCATCTTAGGATATCAGAGTGAGTTTAGTTTACCTGCGGGGATATGATTTTCAAACAGTCTGTGGAGACAGGACAAGGTCTAGAGAGAGAAGTTGTGAGATATTAGATTTTCATTGTTAATTTGTAGGTTTCCAGTTTTTTTATTAGACAGTTACTATGTGCCCTTCAGATTCTCTTCTGATATATAGATATAGATATATATAGATATATCTATCTATCTATTTATACATGTCTCCATCCATGACCTAATTAGATAAGTAAAGTCATTAGCCTCACTTTCGTTTCCCAAGCTGAGACTCAGAAACTAAATGACATTCAAAATTGAACAAGAAACTTGTGACAGCTATTATTTGAGAATGGATCATTTTTTTTTTTCTTTTTGGTACTGGGGATCGAACTAGGGACCTTGTGCCTGCAAAGCAGGCAGCGGAACCACTGAGCTAAATCCCTGGCCCTGAGACTGGATCTTAATGCAGAGCCCACACTTTAAATGGCTAAAATCTGGTTTACAGTTAAAAGAGCCTAGGAAGAAAGAATAAAATTGCCTTGCTGGAAGTGGTGCTCTTTATGTGTTTACCTATACTGTGTCTAGTGTATTTTCTTTCTTATTATGACTGTTGTAAGCCACATATGTTTTTTTACTCAGTACAAGCACTCCCCAGATACTACCTTCTTGGTTGAAGGTTACTATCTAGAGAGAGTATAGCATTGTAGTTTGCGGGGGGGTCTAATTAAAGTTTTTGTATCACCACATACATGACTTCTTCAGGAACTTATTTAACGTTTATATGCTTGAATTTTAGCATTTTAAAATTGAGTATAAAAGCAGAGTATCCCTTTCAAGGTGAAGAGTTAGAGTAACCTTTAGTGCACATTAATTATTCTGATCTTTCTTCAGACTGCCCCAATAGTCATTTTCCAAATTTATTGAGTGTATACTCTCTGTCAAACATCATGCTATGTGTCAGAGGCAGAAGAGCGTTCTTGCTTTCTATTATAGCCTAACAACATACCTCTAAGATCAGTGGCTTAAAAGAACAATATTTCAATATATATCATGGTTTTACTGGTCAGGAGTTTGGAGAGAGCTTGGCCAGGCAATTTTTCCAGTATTCAATTGGTCGCTAGGCTGTTCTGAAAGGTAATTTCATCCCTATGCCTGGAGCCCTGGCAGGAGCAGCCAGGGTGCCAGGCCTGGAGAGGCCACTTTCCCTCCTTATGTAGTCTTTGGGCCTCTCACATGGTCTCTCTGGTAAGAACACAAGGTTGACAGATGGTAGAGTTCTGTCCAGAGTTCTGTCCTGAGTTGGTTCTGTCCAGAAATCACTCTATAGCTGCAATTCAGCTGCACCATTTGAAGATTAGGATGTATTGGCACTATTCTTTGATCCCCAGGCCTTCATAACCACAGGAAGGTATCAACAGGGTTGGGAAGCCTGAGATCTGAAATCTTCTTGGTTGCTTTCCAGTCCTGAGATCCACCGCACTTTTCAGCCTTCATTGTCTTTGTTGAATGAAGACACCTTCACCCTCTGCCCATTTCTTAGGTTCTCTTGGAGGACTACATTTGTAGCAGTGAGCTCACAGGGAATCAGAAGACCCAATTTCTAGCTCATATCCATCTCACTTATTCTGTTTTTTTTTTTTTTTTTTTTTTTTTTTTTTTAAGTCTCATTCTGTAGTTGAGACTGACCTGGAACTCACTATGTAGCCCAGGGTGGTTCTGAACTCATAGTGATCCTCCTGCCTCAGTCTCCTCAGTGCTGGGATTACAGGTACGCACCACCACGCCTGGCTTTCCATCTCACTTATTCTATACTATTAAACAATTCTTTCTCCATTTCTGCAAACAAATATCCAAATTTTCAGAACAGTCCATATAGGGTCCTTTGAACTCAGAATTGAAGGAGGATATTGATAAGAATACCATAAACTAATAACCTGCAAAGTGGACAGAGGGCATTGCATTGAATAAAATTTGAGAAGGGCAGACGTATCTTTTGTGGGGAAGTAAGTGTCCTATGATCGCTCTTGACCAGGGCCAGCATCTGAGGATGGATTAGTCCCATATGAGACTAAATTGTTAACCTTAGCATTTGTAACATGGTACAGCATAATCCTTCAACTCTTATCACTACATATCTCTAAATAAAACTTGACACCACAAGCACTAAGCTTTTAACATCATTTTCTGAATAATTTGGGTAGTACATTATATTACTGAGCTTTCTGTTGATGTGAAAAAAAAACCTCAAACAACTTATAATAAGGAAAAGTTTTTATTTATTTAGTTAGGTTTTTTTGATTTGCTTTTGTTTTTTTTTTTTTTTTTTTTTGGTACCGGGGATTGAACTTGGGTCCTTGTGCTTGCAAGGCAGGCCACCGAACCATTGAGCTAAAATCCCCGGCCCTTAGTTAGGTTTTTTTGAGATGGGGTCTCACTATGTACTTGAGACTAACCTGGAACTCTCTATGTAGCCCAGGCTCGTCTCGAACTCACAGCGATCCTCCTGCCTCAGCCTTGCTAGTGCTGGGATTACAGACGTGTGCCACCATGCTCGGCTCTGAGGACAAGTTTATTTTGGATCAGTTTCAGGGGCTTATTCCATGCTTGTTCGATTGCTTTTGGGCCTGTACTGAAGCAGTACACCATAGCAGGAGGAGCCAGGGAAGCAAAGGAAAGAGTGGCTGAGGTCCCCATGCTCCCTTCTAGGCTGGGCCCCAGTGACCTAACTTCCTCCCACCACACCCACCTTTCAAAGTTTCCTTCCTCCCAACAGAGATATGAGCTGGGGCCTCAGCCTTAAGTACATGAGTGTTTTGGGGACCTTTAGCCAAACTTCAGGGCATACACTGAAAATTAGTCTAAGCTCTGAGGCTAGATAATGAATGACAGAATACATTTAATCAAGTATTATAAGGCAGGGTTTTATGGTTAGCCTCTGCAGTGGCCCTAGCGCCTAGAGCAAGACCTAGCATATAGTAAGTCATCAAATATTTGTGACTGAATAAAGTGAGTCATAAAAATTTAAATGAAATGTCATTGGGCGCTATCTGTTACCTGGGTAATGGGTCTCTGAACCCATGCTTCACTGTAGCTCATGTAAGTGACAAAAAGTTCCTCTTTACATGGTCATATCTACTTAACTGATCCTTAATTGAAGGAGGCTTGGTTTTAGAAAGTACTTGGGTTCTAGTCAAGATGATGCCCTTAGCCCAGGTGGGTCCATGGAGGCTTTGGTTCTCTGGGGAGGCAGCCCATGATGATGACTGGGTGTCCTTGAATGAACTTCAACTTTTGCACTTTCAGTTGCCACATCCATAAAATTAGACTAAATTTAAAACCCACTATAGTTTTTAAAAGTCTGTGAACTTGAGAAAATTCTTATTTTTGACAAAGATTAAGTGAGATTCCTTTGCTCAAGATAGAATCTGACATAACAACAATGAAAGATAATAACCTTCAGTTGTTAAACCCAAGTTTTAGATTTGATTCTTCTGTTTTTCCACAAGATCTTAGGCAAGTCATCTTACCTTGCTGGGCTTTAATATTCTCATTTGTCAAACTACGCACCGGCATGAAAGTTTTCTGTGGAGACAGAATTAAATAACAAAAATGTCAGTCAGTGTCATCTGCCTGGAACTGTTTCAAGCCTGACTTTGACTCCTTAGAGATCATTTTGCTTTCCGTTTTCAACCTGGAGGGAAAGCAGCACCTATCCCATCTTAAACAGCTTCTAGATCTAGGCAGTATCTTAAGAGTAACATTTAAAGACCTGCTATAGGATAAGCAATTAATATAAATTAATTTCCATGAAACAATGTGTTACCCTCAACATAACCCAGTGAGGTAAATTGAGCAATTTATTATTGTGTGTCTGTGTATGTATGTGTATGTATATAAACCCAAGCAAGCTATTTACTCTCGCTTCAAGATGAAGAAACTCATTTGGAGAGAGTAGAGGACTTCTTAAATTTACACAAGGATGGAGCCAGGAATTAAACACAGGGAGTTAACTGTGTTTATCACTAATTTGTTCTGATCTTTTAACATCTTGCTTGGTACTAGAGATGAAAATCAAGATACAATTTAGCACATATCACAAATTATTTATCTTCCTTAAGACCCAACTATAATATCGGGAAAAAGACTGCTAAAATAAAGGTGTCCAGGATGCTCTGGGGTCACGGAGCAGAGATAGGGAGCAGGAGGGGGAAGCCTGTGCCTTCCAAGTCCTATCGAGGTTGTGTCTTCAAAACAGGAGTGAGTGTAGGAACGGGAGGGAAGCATGTTCGCTCTAGATGCAACAGCTTGCGTGAAGACCTGGAGAGGACAAAAGTCATCGTTCATAAGGAGCCTCAAGAAGTAAGGGCGTGAGGATGATGGGAGACTAGCAGACAGCATGCTGAGAGAGGAGACGGCCTCGTGAGCACCACCCTTGAGAGTAGATGTCCTGTGGTGTGTAGTATGGAAGTGTGTGAGGGTTCTACACTGGCAGAGGCACAGTGTGACTTTCATTGATTCCTGAGAATGGAAGATGAGACCAAGACTGGATGTCAGAACTGAGGTTCAGGAGCGTGGCAGTGGTGGAAGGCCCTTTGTCAGCTTTCCTAGACAAAACGGGGCTGTGAGAACCCAAGAACCCTGCATAACCCTGGTGTGTAAGTGCACTGGCCACTACCCCAAAATCTCCAGTTCTGGCTCCACTGTGATGTTAAATCCACGCCCAAATGCTTTCACCAAGTAGCGCTGGAGGCCTGGTCTTTGCTTGTACTTCCTATCTGCCCACAGAAGAAACAGCTGCCCGAGCCTGTGCAGTGATTTGTTGCAAAGCCATTCCAAAACTGAGAGTGTGTTTGCCCCACTGTGAACCTCTCTGCTGCAGACAAAAGGCACAATTTCGGCTGAGCAGCTTCAAAAGCTGACAGACAGGAGATCGGAACCTGTTTGGAGGCATTTAGACTTATTTCATAGTTAATTCAGCATCTGGGGCACATTTTCCTACTTTTATGCCAATTTTTATGTGTTTCTGCCACATAGTCGGAAGCTAGGATCGTAAAAAAGAAGGAAAACGGTAGAAAAAAAATAGAAGTAAATAAGCGCATTCTGCTTTAACACTCCCAGGAGCACTGAGTCCGGCAAGTTTATGAGGTAGAGAAAAAGAAAAAAGAAAAACCTGTGTCACTGTGTACAAGGGAAAGGAAAAACTCACCCTTTGCCTTAGCCTCAAGGAAACACAGGAGAGGAAGCCCCACGCCGAGAGTAGACGGGACAGTTTCATCCAGACTGTGACCCTGATCGCTCGTGTCACTCACTGTCAAACAGAACTCTTCTCTCGGTCCATCTCCCATGTCAAACAGACAAAGTTTATGCTACATGCGCTCCGAGAATCTCTAGTTTGACAGTTATGTTTATCATCCTTCATACTGTGCTAGGTGTAGGGGATCCAAGCAGAAGAATGAGCCTTGCTTTCTGATCTTGGGGACCGTAGCATACAAATAAGGCTAACTTATCTTTGAAGCAGGGATTTCTCTAACGCTGCTGCCATGAAACAGTGTAATGATACCTTTCTTAAATACTGAATAATGTAGTTTATTGCTCGTTTGTAGGAAGCAAGTAAATTAATGAATATCACCTTGGGGATCCAAGGCTCTCTGAATAGATGGCTTCCTTTTACATCTGTTTATAGTGAATAAACTAAAATTTTATTTGCTTAAGCAGATAGTGGAATCTGGCTAACATGGTTTAATATAACTTTTTATGGCTTTCTATAAGCAGCTGAGACTTTTAAGTAAGCAAAAGCTCAGGAGTTAAAAAGCCATAAAATTCTTCGTTATGCCTGAGGTTGGCCTCAGACTCTTATGCCCTAGCTTTGAGCCTTTAAAAAGAGTGCTCAGAATAAAACATTTCATTAACTACAAAACAGCGTCATTAGTAATGTCTGCCTTAAGTATTTATTGCAACGATTCAATCTGAGAAGGGCGTAAGGCATTTGTCATGGTGTTTAGTAAGTGTTGCATAGATATTAGGCACTGTGATGCCTAGCATTACAATTTACAAATGCAAATAAAGAAGCAAACATTCCATATTGCAATTATGGAAGGTCGATCGCGAAATTAGACCCAAGTGTCCAACATGTATTGCGGTATGCTTTTTATAGTTCCTTCCACTATGCAGTATGTTTCCCCAACTCTTGAACGTAGCTGGCTTGATCATCTATTTTAGCAATAGGACGTGGCAGAAGTGATATCATGACCGTTTCATGCATGGGCAACAGATACTTTTTGATGGTAGTGGGGGTGCTATAGACAGGACTGGGAAAATAGGTTCAACTCTAGGAGGAGACTAAGCTAAGCAAAGTAAATATCACACATCTTTGAGCTAGGATTGTGAAGCAAAACCAGAAAGTTAAATCAGAGTGTCTGTTGAAGTTCACACAGAATGAAAAGCCATTTCATTTGCGTGAAAAACACAAAGAATTTCTGAGTGATGGTATCCTGTATTCGAGTGTAAAGAAAAGAACAAACGATACAACGGATGCCACTGAGGATGAATACCCTTAAGAGTAGAGTTCTGGGATAGGTGTCCAAAACTGAACCCTGAAAACCCCTTAAAACCGTTAGATGATATTTCTCTTTCCTTCCTGTTGTTGTGCATATTGATACCAGCCTCCCTCCTTTGTCTAGCTGCTTTTATTCATCTTTTATTTAAATCTCATTCTCTTCCTCAGGGAAATCTTTCTTGAATTTCCAGATCACAACAGGTCCTCTTGCTAAATGCTGCCGAAGCAACCCGCTCTTACTTCAATATCATTATTATTTGTTCAGTGTCTTTCATCTCCACTAGAATATAAATTCCAGAAAGCCTGAATTGAAACTGTTTAATTCACCAATATAATCCCAGCATCTGGCGAAATACCTGACATAGGATAGACAGTCAGTAAATATTTGAAAATAAACAACTCCCTGTGTGATGGCCAGGAAATAGAATAGCTCACCAAAAGCAGATAAAAATAAAAGAACCATGATTATAAAAATCCAGTACCCATGAAGAGTAAGCCCAGGGCGGCCTCAAGTGCAGTCCAGAAATGCAAACGAAAATGAAGCATTGCACAGGGCGGAAAGATGAGACTCAAAAACATCGAGATGATTGTGAGGCTGCAGTAAGAACCTAGCTCCAAACTGATCAAGTGATCCAGTTGTCAAAGATATTTGATAAAACATTAATTTTAATACACACGGCTTTTAACCCAGTATTTTCGCTTCTTACAAACGCTTTGACGTGGCCCAAGTTTTATGAACAAAGATGGCCATTGATTGTCATTTTAATGGAAACATCTATAATCAATACTGCTATTGTCTTTAGGGTTAGTACAAAGTGAGCATTGAGAACATTGACTCTGGAATAACAGAAATAAGTTCTAAATAATTTTGAGCCCATCACATATGAGCTATGTAGACATAAGCTAATAATTTGTCCTCCCTGGCCCTTGTGGCTTTATTTGTAATGTTGACGGCATGTTAATCAATACGTGTCTTGGATTTAGGGCTTAGTCATTTGTCTCATCTTCAACTTAACACACTCATGGCCTTTGCTGAAGCACTGGCTGTCACTGACATTTAAAAATTAAAAATTCTCCGTTTTCTTTTCTTTCTTCTTGAGGACCCTAAGCAGCTGAGGGAGGTTGTTCTGCTATCATTTGTCTTCTTCAACTTAACACACTCATGGCCTTTGCTGAAGCACTGGCTGTCACTGACATTTAAAAATTAAAAATTCTCCGTTTTCTTTTCTTTCTTCTTGAGGACCCTAAGCAGCTGAGGGAGGTTGTTCAGCATTTAAAAATTCTCCGTTTTCTTTTCTTTCTTCTTGAGGACCCTAAGCAGCTGAGGGAGGTTGTTCTGCTTGGTATATAAATGTGTCTGAACATGACTTAGAATGCTCACAGGCGAGTCACAGGCAACAATGAGGAATGAAAGTGTCTCAGTTACTTTTCTCATTGCTGAGACAAAATACCCAATGCCCACAAGTTAAGGAAGAAAAAGTTTATTCAGCTCACAGTTTGTAGAGGTTTCAGGCCATCGCTGGCTGGCTCCAAGGCTGGTTGGCATGGCAGAGGGGCCTCACAGAGAAGAAACAGTCCATGGCAAAGCAGGGCAGGCAGATAAGAGCAAGCAACAAGTTCAAGGGACCGCCCCCTGGATGGGTAGCACTGACACCCTGAATCCTAGCATTGTACCATGAATAAATGCCAGCATTATACACTGTAGAGCCAGCCACCTCTGAAAAATCCTGTCTCTGATGACATGAGGCTTTGGAGAAACATCTACACACAGACGTAACAGAAAGGTGTGTGTGTGTGTGTGTGATCTCTTCCGATTACAGTTTCCTCTATTCTTAGGTACTTTTGTTCTTACAAACCAGTGTACACTTACACACTGTAGAGCCAGCCACCTCTGAAAAATCCTGTCTCTGACGACATGAGGCTTTGGAGGAACATCTAGACACAGACGTAACAGAAAGGTGTGTATGTGTGTGTGGTCTCTTCCGATTACAGTTTCCTCTATTCTTAGGTACTTTTGTTCTTACAAACCAGTGTACACTTGAGCACAAAATATACTTCCCTGCTTAAAGGAAAAGAAAAAATCAAGGAAAAAGAAAAAGCTAATGGTTGGGATGGTAAAAGGATGGCTAATGGATTTAATGGACTGGGTCATGTCTAAGTTCTGACAAGAGACCACTAAGTCACTAAAAATAGACAAAAGGGAGATGTTTTTGGAAGTTAGGGTTATAAATCTAATACACTAGCTAAATCTTTTAAAAAATATTTCTGGAACCCAGTTTTGTGTAAAAATAAAATTTTGTTTAGACATTAAGAGAGCTATCATGGTTGGACTATTTCCATGTTTTTGTAACATAGTTTGTATTTATTCCAGTAAACTGGAGGAAGACAGTATTATTTAATTTATGCTCAATAATTCTAAATGACAACTTTTAGATCCCTTTTTAGTGTTGTTTTGTAATTTACTTTTTATTTCCCAGAGGGCTTAAATTCTGTGTAACCCAATTTTTATACAGTAAATATTAAACAACCTTGTATTCCAGTTGAGGATTGGCCAAACTGCTCTAATCTTTTTAAAATAAACTTTTCCTCTGGGATAATTTTCAAACTGGAAAGATAGGACAGACCTCATCTGCTTACCTCATCTGCAGACCTCATCTGTTTACTGCCATTGGTACCGGTTTACCTGACCAAGAGACGGCGGTCAAAAGTGGGAAACTGCCCTCAGCCACAGAATCTCAACAGTCTGTCTCAGTGTTTTTTCACTGGTCTTCTTTTCTGGTTCTATGATCTACCCCAGGATGCCACACTGCCATTGCTTGTCATGTCTCTGGTTCTCCTTTGATCTGTGACAGTTTCTCGGTTTTCCCGTTTTTCGCTGTTTTGCACATCTTGAGGAATATTTGGCAAGTGTCCTATAAGGTCTTCATCATCTGCATTTGTCATTTGTTTTTCTCAGGATTGCCCTGGGATTATGGGTGTTTGGCGAGAACAGCACAGAAATGAGTGATCTTGTCACCACACTTTTGGGGTGCATGGTATCCAGGCGAATGATAGTAATCCTCACTGGTCTTCCACGGCAGTGTTGGGCAGAGCTCTCCGTGACAGATGACTAGTTTATTTTGTGGAAGTGAGTCGCTAGTCACAGCCCACTCTGTCGGGAGGAGGACTTAGGCTTCCTTCCTATAGAATAGTGCATCTACATATACTGTGCACAGTTATCCTGTAGGAAGGATTTACTGGGTTCTCCCATGTATCTATTTCTTCTTTTTTTTTTTTTCCTCATTGAGTTTATTGGTACTTTTTAGGTACACAGTATGGTCACATTCAACATTAGGATCTTGTACTTTTACACGACAGGTCTTTGTTCTCATTCCATTTATCTATTTCTTTCACAACCTGTGATGTGTTGACTCATGCATGTTTATTTTGCCCTTTGGGTTATGGTACCGTATTACACGATTGAATTTTTGGCTCAGACTCTTCCGGATTGGGTTATTGGGGCCTTGGTACAGTTGGTTCCTGCGACCATGACATGCTCCTTATTTTGGTTTTTGGATATCTTTGGAATACTTTTTTATTTTCTAGTGCTATAAAATGCTTGAAGTTTATTTTGTGGTTTCTGTACCCTAGCTTTAGACTCTGTTTTTGGTTTTGTAAGTGAGTCTTTCTTAGGGTGCCTTGATTTGTGCCCTTCATTCATAGAGTTTGCCACGTACCCGGTGTTGGTGCTGGATATTCAGGCACTGACTCTCAGACCTGCTTGTCTCCCAGTAATGTCTCATTGTCTGTCTCTCTCTGTGTTCCCAGTGAAATACTTGGACCAGCAGTGCTATACTTAAAACCAATTCTGATAAACAGTGTGAAGCTGTAGTGGGACAGAGCCAGGAGCTAGTGTCTTACCAAGCTCTGTTTCTGGCTTGCTTCACTTTGCTTTTCACTTTCTGCTCGAGAGTAAGTCCAGGGCTGCCTGCCAGACAAGCCCATGCCCAAGTTCTGTTTTTTGACGACTCCAGTTCTTGAAACTTAGGTAAATCTTTGTCCTTTGACTATCACTTGCCTACCTTAAATATGGGCCAATAACTGCAAAAAAAAAAATAATAATAGAGAAATTCCAGGGTCATGTAGCAGTAGGCAGTAGGTAATTTGCAATTGATTAATCACAGCCCTCTGTGGGATGAGACAGTGTGGTCTGGCAGGAAAAGTTGTAACAATGACCGATTACCTAATCCTTTGTTCCCTTGGACCTCCTGCTACCATCTCACGCACTTCTGGTAACCCAAAGATTCAGGCTGTACCAAGTCCATGGAGACGCTAATGATGCTGAGTCACATGCACGCTCCATGAAGATTTTGTTTTCTCGACTCACCAAGCGTAACTTGAGCAACACTGAGAGCCAGCTTCATTCACGTGCATTTTACAATGCTTGCCAAGGTGAAGGTTCCTCCAGAAGACTGTTCCAGCCTCCTCATGGAATAATCCATGGCATAATCAAATGACCCCTTTCTGTTTCTGTATAGTTTGCTCAATACAGGGCTGTGTTTAAGTATTCCCCTTACAACCTAAGGTAGCACTGCAACTGTAATGCGTTGTGAGAAATCCAAGTACTTGCTGTTTGTTTTTAATATGAAAGAAATGACTTTTGTCTCCTGGTTGCCAGTTTTGGTTTTTTTTTTTTTTGTTTGTTTGTTTTTTAATTTTTGACCTGGTGTCAAAAGAGCTCAAAACTAGCCAGCAGTCACTGTGCATGTTGTATATAGAGGGACCCAGTCTCCTCAGGTATAAAGTGGTAATAAGTCTGATTTGACGATCCTAGAGCTTACAGGAAGAGGAACTGGAAGATGAAAAAAATGTCTTTTTTGAAGATGAGTGTTACTACACTGAAACTAAATTACCAGGGGAATCCCATGGATTCATTCGTTTGATTTAAGCAAATAACTGATATTGAAAACTAGTAATTTTTTAATTACGGTATAAAGAACTAATAAAGAGGGGGAAACATAAATCATAGCAGATTATGCCCCAGGATTCTAGCTGTCAAAGTCAGGTCCTGGTCGACAGCTAGGGTAGCACTATGAAATCATCATCTTTGGGGAGCCTTGCTGGGAACCCCAGATTTTCTTGTTTCTCCATTTCCTTGTCCACATTGCACCCCGAATGCCCTTCCTCAGTAAATTCCTGAGGTCCAAGGGGTTTCTGCTTAAGGCGTCATTTATAGATTGTCCAAATACCAAAGCACAATTCCTCCAACTTCAGGGTGCAACTGCATCCCTTGGGGCTTACAGAAGCGTGCGTGTCTGGAACTCAGTAAGATGGGAGTCTTCCCTTTCCACAAGACTTGCAGGTGGGGTAGAAGGTTCGCGAGCCACAAAGCCAGGGGCAGAGTGAGTTCCCAACTCCTCTTGCTGGCATTCAAGGCTTCTAAATCTGATGTCAACCTGCCTTTGTCCTCATGTCGTTTGTCCCTCATCCTGGTTAGGTTGGCAGCTAACAGAAACCAGCAGTATAGATTTACCTTCTGTAGGAGGCATGCCCCTGTGGGAGCGTGTTCTTTCTGCCCAGCCTTACTCCTTACCTGTATGCACTCTCAGCAACCCACAGTCCTAGCCTGTACCAATTTCTCCCGCTGCTGAACTGTCCTTGTATGAGAATCACTGGGTTAAATTTGGAGGAAAGTAAAGAGAATGGCAATGAGGGAAGTTTTTCTAGAAGTATAATCAGTTGAGTTGCGATTACAAAGAAGGAAAAATATTTCCATGGTGGGGGTTCATTCTAATAAGTGGGAGACATGTTAGGTGTGATCCCAGCCAACGAAAAGGTGGGGCCAAGTAAAGGATGTGTATTTTTAAAGGATGCGTATGTCTGGATCATCTCACTGAATATGAAAATTGAAGATCAGGTCAAGGTCAGATTACAGGCAGACTTTAAATGCCCTTCAAAACATCACGGACTTTATTCCTGGCAGAGAAAATGATTGAAAATTCAGCTGCTAATTTTGACACTGGCGTACAAAGCACTTGTCTCGTGAAAACTCAGGACAGGCAACAGACTTGCTTTAGCTTTACATGGCAGCTAATATATTTTCTTATTGTGTGACCACAGACCAGTTATTTTTCTTTGGGCCTATTTTCTCCCCAGGTTTATGGAAAAATCAATAGATCCCATTTGATGGAGTTATTACGTATACCTGACAAAGAAAGTAACTTTTGATGATGTTATTATAATACGTATTGAATACCCCTATAGTTTACAGGAAAAGGGATTATCCTATGCACCAGTCAGCTTCCTGTTACTACAACAAAATACCTGAGATAATTAAATAATAAATAGAAGAGGTTTCATTTGGCTCCCAACTCTACAGACTCTAGTCCATGACTGAGTGACTCATTATGTTGAGTTTCTAGTGGGCATGCTGATGGCAGTCAAGAAAAGCAGGCAGTGGACTGAACTGTTGACCTCATAGCCAAGAAGCAAAGAAAAAGAAAGAAAAGAAAGGGCCAGGATCCCACAGTCTGCTTTGGGGAGGATCTAAGACTTTCCTAGTATGCTCTGCCTCCTAGAGGTTTTCCCACTAGTAACATCTTAGGGACTGACTTGGTTCCTTTTCTCCTTGCTGAGACAAAATACCTGATACCCACAAGTTAAAGGTGGAAAGGCTTATTTTGGATCACAGTCTGTATAGGTTCCAGTCCATAGTCAGTTGGCTCCAAGGCAGGGAGGCATGGTAAAGTGGTATCGCGGGGAAGAAACAGTTCACTGCATGGTAGGCAGAAGGCAGTAAAGCAGCAGCAGCAGCAGCAAGGCTGCCTTCCCTTTGTCTCTTTATATTCTATGCAGGATACAAGCCTATTGATTGCTGCCACCCACTCCCAAGGTGGGACTTCCCTTATCCATTCCTAGAACTGTGCTAATTCCCATCAGTGGACTAATTTAGTACCGCACACCCTTATCTCACACATCCTAGAGTCAGCCATTTCTGAAAAGCTCCAGTTATGAGTGCATGAGGCTTTTTTGGCAGGGGAACACGTAGATATAAGACAAAACAGGTATTGAGCCTCAACATGGCCTTGAAAAGAAACATTCCACATCCAAACGATAGCATTTCCCATTCAAAAGGAAAAATGAGTAAAGAGTAGGATCCCTTATCCATATTAGCACACTGACAGTAGACTTGCGCAGTGTTTGGCTCTACACAATATGCTGGATGGGACTCAAGGGATCACGCATTTCAGCTCCCCAACTCAACGGTAAAGAAAATAGGATCAGAGTGATGAAGTAACTTGGCCAATGTGTCCCAGCCAGTACATCGAGTACCTTACAGTGCTGGGTCCTAAGTGAGGATGAAAAGAGGAATACAACAGTCCTCGTGCACAGAGAACTTCTGGATCAGGAGGAAAGACAGTAGCTGGCTGGAATAAGCACATCTGAACAGGAAGGATTCATAGGGACCGTCACAGTCAAGAGGAGCAGAATACACCTGGACCTTGACCAGCTGGCAGATGATGGAGGCCAAAGTCAGGTGTGCACTGGAAACAACTCACAGATGCTCTGCAGCAAGCAGTTCCATTTCTGGAAGGAAGCCACATTGGGACAGCCAATCTTTTAAAATTACTATCTGTGGTCAACTACTGTAAGGAAAAGAAAAACTTGGAGCAGCAGGAATGGACTCTGTAATTAGTCCCAACTCCTCCCCTTCCCTCACAATTCCCTGGGGCACTTGCTGTGGCAGTCATCAGTTCCCAAGCTGTTTCAAATCAGGAGGTGGCCTTGACACAGAGCCTGGAGCCAAGGAAGTTGCCTCCATCCCCACCAACCTCATTGGCGCAGGGTCCTGGCTGCAGCCTTCACAGAGACACCACAGGCCTGGGCAGGTTCACTCTTTCCCCTGACAGGAGACTGCTGAGCTTCTGCTTGGGCCCTTCCGTCTCCTAGCTGACAAAAGCCAAGTCAGAGCTGAGTGCTGGGCTCTGTCCACAGCCTCATGGGGCCACCCACACAGCTCATCGCAGCAGGCACAGAGGCTGGTCATTAAAATGAGACCTTGCTGAGATCAGGCTTCTGGATGGAACACTTCTCCTTTGGATCTGGGAGCTGGTGATCCAGTTGTTCTTTTCAAGGGAGCCTTAATTTAAAGGAGACACAGGCTAAAAGCGTAAATCAAAGGAGTATTTCCAGGTAATCCCATAGAAATTAACTTTTCTGTGGATGAAAGAGGGAATCTCTTCCCTCTGCCTGGCCTGAACTTACACTGCTAGAGGGAGTAGCCTGAATCCTTTGGGTTCTGAAGGTTTACTGGGAAGGGCAGCCTTGGAGGTAAGCTTTCATTATCAGCTTGTCTCTTGAAGGGGGATTTCCCTCAGGTTCCTGTCCAGTCCTTTCTCTAGTGGAGAAGGAAGGTAGTCCTGATAGCCCTGGGGCTTGGATGTGGCATTAAACTTTGAGCAGGGCAGGTGGCAGGTGGCTTGGTTATATGTTGGCCTGACTGTTGATGACTCCTTTGTCTTTTTTCTGGAACTTCTTCCCTCTTCTTTAACTCAACAGGAGTCAGGGTAGAGGCACAGCCTTTATCCCTGTCTCCTGTTGGATAGACTATTATCTGTGTTTGGTAGATTGCTATTGTTTGCTCATAACTACAGAAAATGACAGCTCATGCTGTTGTTCCCAGAGAATGCTGAGTCTCGATGCTACATAAATTTTGAAGTCCTGTAGCCGTTGTGTTTCTCAGAGGGAGCCCTCCCATCCCTTCAGAAGCCATGGAGAGCCTCTTCCTCCTCCAAAACATATGTTTTATGTCACCCCTAGACATCTAAATTATTTTGTCTTAAGACTGAGGGACCCTTCTTAGCTGAATGTTTACTGAATTTTTCCCACCGTTAAGGAGTGGTAGAAAAGTAAAAAATCATGAATCTGGAACATTTGCTAGTTAATTGACTATAGAATTGGAGTCTGTGCCACCATCTCTGTTTGCCTGACAGTAACATCGGTTCAGATCACACATACACACACACACACACACACACACACACACACACACACACGCATATATGGAAGTCAGGAAGGGCTAAGGGAGAGAAGGGAATGGGGAAGAAAAACAGAATTAAGGTGTAGTAAGTACCTGCACCATCTCCACACAAAGAATGTAAACATGATGTGCTACAAACATGTACTAAGAAAATGTTAAAAACAGACGATGGGCCAGACTGGCTTCTTGGGCCATTGTTTGCTGACCCTGATGTAGACTGTAATGTCTGCTGCCTTTGGTGATTTTCTATTGATTATCAAGTGTAGAATTCTAACAATGTATAGGAGAAACAAAGCCAATCCTCACACTTGAGAATACCTAGTGTAAATGTGCTGGTGGAGAGCTGATTGAACTATATACGGATACGTAAGCTGTGGACAGATTTCTCTCTGAGAGAATCAGACCAGTAGAAGAGGGTGGAAATCAGTATTGTAGCATTATAGAAGGTTCAAGCAGAAAGAACTTAAATATAAAAATAGGAAAGTAGGAAAGTCCTTCAGAGAACTGATGAGTCCTCAAATATTTTATACAAAACATATTTATTTTATATCCATGAGTTTAAAGAAACAACCTAAAGCAACCGGGGATTTAACTCAGTGGTTCTGCCACCTGCCTTGCAAGCATAGGGACCCGAATTTGATCCCCGGTACCAAAAAAGAAACAGCCTAAAGCAAGAATGGCATATCAGGTTATCACAAAATGTAAAGTTATTCTAACAGATAATAAAGTTAATGTTTTATTTGTGTATGAGTGAGGTTGTTGTTATGATTTATAAATTAAATGGAGAATAATGAAAAATTGGTTTTTATATTCCAATTTCATTTTTCAAGATCTATTCTGGCTAAATGTTTTCCATCCTAGGTTTACTATAAAATTTGGTCACTGTTTTCAGTATTACTTTAAAAGGGCATTTAAGATGTGAATTATCCTTAGATTTTAAAGACTTTCTTTATGTAAATTCTCTCTCTCTCTCTCTCTCTCTCTTTTTTTTTTGTACTGGGAATAGAACTCAGTCCTGTGTGCTTGCCATCAGGTGGCAGAACCACTGAGCTAAATTTCTGGTCCATAAATTCTCATTTTAAAGGAGACCTGGAAGGCTATGAGGAAAATAATCATGCCTAATTCTTTCCTCTTTCTCACAACTCCCAGAATCATATTTTACAGGTAGTATATTGGGTGTGAATATATCTTTCCCATGTTGACTCATGACACTCTCTCTCTCTCTCACACACACACACACACACACACGTGCACACACACACACACACACTCACTCACTCTAGATGGTGGTATGGGAACACTCAATGACTGAAAACTGTAGCCACAAAAGCAACCTCAGTCATCAGTGTGATAATTATAATTGTTATATATGACTTAAATTTTTCTCCAAAATTAAAAAACTGACTTGGTATTATATATAAATATGTAAGGAAATTTTAAAATACTAACACTAGTATTTGGCTTTACTATTTCAAAATTAAGGTGTTTATTTCCTTGTAGAAAAATATATCGAGAGTAGTTTGAACAATGCTTGCCTTCTTTTAACCTTTTATCTTTTTCTCTTTTACTATCAGGAAATATCCTCAACACTTCCTTAATGGAGTTTACTGCCTTGCTTTTTCTATGTCCTTGTCCTTTTGTCACATAGTTTTCATTAATGCCAATAATTTTACTTTCACCCTGTACTTGATTTATTCATTCATTCATTTTTTCATTTGATACTGAGCTCGAACCCGGGGCCTTCAAAATGAGTCACCTCTCTAGCCTTTTTTATTTATTTATGTTTTAAATTTCCAGGCAGGGTGTTACTAAGTCACTACATCGCTCAGGCTGGCTCAAACTGGTAGTCTTCAGCCCCCCAGAGTGCTGGAGTATACGTGTAGGCCACCACGTCTGGCTTCTTTTGTGTTTTGTTTATTCTCTAGTGCTGCAGATAGCGCCCAGGGGTTTGTGAGTGCTGGACAAGGGCTCTTTCAGAGTTGCCTTCTCAGTGTTAAGTTGTACATTTAGATTTTCTTGAATGGTAGGGATGCCAGCATTCCCACGGTCAGTTCTTTCTTGACTAGGTTGGATTCACAGTTCACTTCCATCACTATTATTATTAATTGTTGTTATTGGAATTATTATTGGTACTGGGAATCGAACTCAGGACCTCACACTTGCCAGGCAGGTGCTCTGCTGCTGAGCTACAACCTCAGCCCCATCGCTGTACGTGTTTGTTTCTGCATTGTACCTTTGCATTACTCATTCTTAAAGTGCCACATAGGTTTATCACAGGAGGGTGAAGAGGCACAGCTTCCTGCTTTATTTTCCCAAATGATCATTGCACAGTGCACAGTGACCTAAATCACAGGTGTGTAGTGCCCAGTTAGCAACAGACTTCAGAAGAGGTGACATGGTAGCTCACTGATCATGACACACATCTTTTTATTTTATGTAGTGACCTGTGGACTGAAACACTAGCAGCAAAGTTTGTGCCCTACTCAGCTATTCACCGTTATTTTGCTCATAAGCATATTATTATTAGTAGGGGACTTGCATTATGTAACTAAACCATGGCTATTCAAGAATGTGCACGTTGGGCAAGTGAGGACGCCCTGTATATAATGAAAATACATGCTTGGGACACGTATGATGCATTATTGCTTCAAAAGATCAGCACATTTTTTATGAACCATCTCTTTCTATAAGCACACACTATTTTATCTCAATATATGAATATGATATATATCATATATGATATTTATATATGATAACCTCATAGTACTGCAGTTTTAAGCATATTTGATCCAGCAAAATAAAATTTGTTCTGGGGCAGTAGTTCACGTATGCCACAGAGAGGAACACAGCTGTCCTTGTGCATAAGCAGATGGCCCTGTTCCCTTCTGTTGATCCGGGACACAGCGGACCTGTCTGTCCTCTCTTCTAAGTGTACATCCAGGTGAGAAGTCCGATCAGGGATGCAGGCGAGAGAGATCCTGAGAGTAGCGTGGCCATGCTAAGGCACCAACACCAGTGCGCTTGGAAAGCACACCAGGCTTTTCAGGTCAGGCTCACAATGTGGTAGGTCATGTAAAATTGTTTGAAACACGATCCAGGAGGTCTTTTGACCTCAGGGGCCATTTTACTGCACATGGAATAACGATCTTATGGTTTACTTTTGTCTCTAGAAATTCCAAACGATGCCCACTCCTCTCCCGACTCTACAGATTTTTCCAGTGTAACACCATCACTCTGCATCTTGTGTGAGCAACTCATATAATTTTTATAATAGTCCAGAAAGAGAAAACACTTTTTTTTTTTTTTTTTTGGTACCGGGGATCGAACTCGGGTCATTGTGCTTGCGAGGCAGGCCACTGAACCGAAAACACTATTGTTTTATCCTTTCCTTTAGAAGAGGAAAGTGAGATTTAGATTGCTAGGCTGCGCATCCAGAGCCCCCTGAACCCATTCTTACCGCGGGTTCATGACACACACAGTGGCAGATGCCCTCGAGCTCAGCTGAAAGGTAGAGCACCTCCTGGGGTAGATGTGATTCTGCCATAGTTTTTGGGAAGAGACACAGTGATAGAGCTACAGGCTAAAGTGGAAGACGCATGGAAGGAAGGAAGTGTTGGCGTTAAACCTTAGTCTTTGGTGAATATTCTCCAGTTAATAGGGATGGGAAGTTTGGTGCTGTATATAATCTCTGCAACATGGTAATCTGCAGCAGTGTTGGGTGAAAATGAGACCATAGAACGATGAAGATGTAAGTCCCTGTTCTGAGGGGCCAGTAATTTACGTACTTGTGGATGAACGGTCGTTCAGAAACGATTTGCTCCTCGGATGAACTTCTAAGAGCAGGCACAGCCCCTAGGAAACCCCTGTAGAGATGGGGATTCCAAACGGAGGTTATCTGCTGCCAGATCAAAAACTGGCACTGGTGGGAAGGACTGTGTCCCAGGTGATCCTTCAAGGGGTTAGGGAAGGAATCAAAATACTGGCTTAGCACATGAGTATTTTACTCAGCAGGAGAGCTATCTTTCTATCTGTAGTAGAGCTCTTCTTCTATGTCTAGCACAGTACCTGTCTCTCCTTCTGTAACAACATCTCCATTTCCCTTTGGGAGAAACTCTCCTCTCTCAGTCTCTCCTCAAGTATTCCTAATGACCTCTGAGGCCCAAGGGATGGGAGTAATCCAGGCACAGCTAAATCCACCCCTTGCCTTGGCCTCAGTGCTATTCAAGGGTAGAGACGCATGACAGAAGAAAGGACGTGATGCTTAGTTCTAGGACTTATGCTGGAGCTACTAAAATGAGTTAGTTTCTGACTTATCCAGGATGCAAAGAGCTTAGAGGAAAACCAGAACCAAGACATAGAAAGTGGCAGAGTTCTGACAATATTGTTGTGACCCCTTGTTCCAGCCATGCCTGATACTGTTACAGAATCTTTTCTGTTACATGATCCAATAATTTGTGTGTGTGTGTGTGTGTGTATGTGTGTGTGATTTAAGAATAGCAAATGGAAGGGCCTTACTCAAAGTCACATGCTTTTGAGTGGCAGGACTTCAATAACTACCTATGTCTTGGGACTCCAAGTTCATTGCTGATTTTACTCTTATAATACAGGGGTGATGTTCTATGAAACAAAAAAGACATAAGAAAAGAAGTGACCAGAACTGTACTTCAGGGTAGGAGACAACTGCAGTAGCAGAAGTCCACAAAGGCTAGTACCCCAAACTCTATAACAATATAACCATACCACAAGGCAGAAACCTTGCACTGTGAGATTTGGTCATTCAAACATCCCCAAACAATGCAATCGGTGAAGCACCTATTTCTGGCTTCAGGAGCCCAGAGTACAGGTTTTATAATATTCAAACATCATAAAATAGTGAAAGCTCTTAAGTGAAGGCATTTAGATTTTCCATTGTTCAATACTGATGACAACACAGGAAAAAAATTGAATTCACTGAAGTTTGAGTATACGGCCAACATTATGTTAATCATAGGCTTTGCCTAAGGGTTTGAAAAAAGAGGCTGTATAGAAGAGTAGCTCCCAGCCACACCTTTAGACTATGTAAGAATTTTTCAACTGGGTTTCAAAGTATCTATGTTTATCTTCCTTCTCAAGACATCAAAAATACTAAAAGATTGTCTTATTTTTCCTTTGGATTATTCAATAGTTCCCTAATAGAACCATATGATTTTACCAAGAAAGTCAGAGTTAAGCATGTCTTTCTTTTTATGGGCTTATCTGTCCTCAGCCTTCCCTCTTGACAGTCCAGAAAGAATGTACTACGATATCTTGAGTATGTCCTTTCCATGCTCAGAAACACATGTGTTCTGTCTTATTTTCAAGATGGTCCTACATGCTATGATGGGATTGAGTGACAACAAAATATTTACATTTTTCTTTAGAGAGAGAGAAAAAACTCTAGAAACGATTGCATATGCTCGTTGACAACGAAGGCCAAATTCACCCATATTTTTTCTTTATTTTCTTGACAATGATTTCCTTACAAATCAAATCAGAGAATGGCATTTGCTAATGGAGAATGGGTGCTCATGATACGAAAAGAGATGGTGAGAATTATTCTGTGAAAATTCAATTTTCCAGGCTTGGAAGAAACAGGTAGAGAGAATTGTTATATAATATTACTTCAATCCCTCACTACTTTTGAAGAACCTAGTTAAAATTTTTTTAAAAAGTCTTATTTGACTGAGGTATTCAGGGGGATTCAGTCAGCTCTTGACCAATAAGTTTGTTAATTTTGGATGAAAATGTAGAGTAGAGTATCTGAAGTTGTGGTTTGTGACTCCTTTTAAGAAGTTGCAATATATAGGTAATATGCCTCCTGTTGGTGATAAATACTGTAAAGCAAAATATGTTTATCACACAGTGATATAAATGAGATCACTATATTGATTGACTGATATCTTTTAGAGTAAGTTACTCTCAACTGTGGACAATTTTGCAGTTTTCCAATAAGACTCTACCATGGGGCATTTTGCACATTGTCTGGAGACCTTTTTGGCTGTGATGGATTGTGCAAGCCCTCTGAACAGCCTGTGGTGCATAGGACAGCTTCCCATGAAAAATAATCCTTTAGTCTAAAATATCAGTAGTGCTGAAACTGAGAAACTCTGATCCAGAACACGCATTCTGAACATGGTAATATGGTCTCTTAGGAAATGCAAATTGGATGTCAGAGAATAAAAAAACCTTACTGTTTTTATGTATAAACCACAGATATGCTCAGAGTACCTGAACAGAAGTATCACATATCCTTAGTATTAGATTTCCAAAGGAATCTGAGGATGGTGGTGCATGTCTGTGATATCAGCCCTCTCGGAGGCCAAGACACGAGGTTCACAAGTTTAAGCCTAGGCTGAAAGACTTAGTGACTTAGGGAGAGCTTTTCTCAAAATAGAAAGGACTGGGTATGTAGTTCAGTAAAAAGGCCCTAGGTCCGGTCTGTAGTACCACGAAAAACTGAAAAGAACCCAACAACCATGACCAGAAATCCTAGACACCATGATTGAGGAGTCCCAAAGGCACCTTGGCTTAATGTAATGGAAAGAAAATTGAGAAACACTGGTTGAGACCAACATAGGGTCAGGTAGTAAATATTTTTGCCTTTCTGGCCAACTGAACTTTGTGGCAACTGCTCCAGTTTACTCTGTGGAATAAAATCAGCTGTAGACACATCCTACCTGCACAAATGGGGATGGCTATATTCCAGTAAAATGTAATTTAAATAAAAAAGAGGAAGAATGTGTTTAGTTCATGGCCATCGTTTGTTGAGCTCTGGTTTAGAGGATCAGGAAAAAAAATTAACAAAATATGCATGTCTTTTTCACATGTAGTTATATTAAAATAGAGAGAGAGAGAGAGAGAGAGAGAGAGTAAAGACTCAGCTATATAAATAAAAATTAGGTGATTTTCCATTTGCATACAATTGAACTATAGTCCACCAAAATTTGTGAATAGTTGGGTATGAAGCCTGAGGGAAATATTTCCGTTTGCATACAATTGAACTATAGTCCACCAAAATTTGTGAATAGTTGGGTATGAAGCCTGAGGGAAATCCCTGATGTTATACGACAAAAAGATACACTTGAAATTTCAGTTCAAATCATAAATTGCTGAATCATGCCTGTTACGTGGAAAAGGCTGGATTTTAGGTTGGAGAAAAGCTAGGGCATAAATGGCATATTTGGAATGGGTAGTTAGATTTGGGATGAAGAAATATGTTGAGGTTTTAATATCAAATAGCCATCAAGATGGGCAGCTGATCTATCATTAGAGATATAGGAGCAACCAGCTGTAGCGCCATGTTTACATCTTCTCCATCTGTTTCCCAAGTGCTCTGGGTATGATTTATATGTTGAACTTCATCTCTAGTACCAGAATATAGGGAACTGGCTGTGTTTGTTGACCATAAGTCTATATGCATGTAGCAGTGTCCATTTCACAGTTGTGTCAACAAAACGCATGTATTTTGCTCTTATGTTGAGACGTGGGCAGTCCAAAGTGAAAGGACATCTTTGATTTGTAATATTATCCAGAGATCCAGGCTTTTTCTGGATTTGTTGTCCTGCCACTTCTAAAATGGGCTTCTTATTTGCATGGTCCAAAATGGCATGCTACCAACATCAGAAATACAGTCAGCTGGATGGAAAGGAGAAGGGAAAGTAACTTCTTCTAGGGTCATGCCTTAGAAGTTGTAGTTTCATTCACACTCTCTTGTCCAAAATAGCCTCTCCGTCATAAGTGACGCAGAGACGGCTGGGTAATTTAGTCTTTATCTGTGAGAAGAGGAGCTGTGTGCCTAGATTATATGAGAAGTGACGTGTAGATATAAGAGGCGAATTAAACTTCTTACATAAAACCAAGCAAGTTGTTAAGCAGCTCACCTGCGATGATCAGCGTGTTATAGGAACCTAAACCTACACCAGAGAAAGGGATAAAGGAATACTTGGATTATAAAAAGTAAGGCATGGGGGGAATTCTGAAACCAGCCTTTAAGTGACTACAAAAGGTGTAAAAGGAAGCCAAGTACATAGCCTCTTAGGCCATTCCAAGGATCAATTCCTAGACATTATATGGAGGAATTAAGACGGAAAGAGAGGACATGCCCCAACACAAAATTGAGTACATGGCTACGGCCTTTGCTCTTTTCCATGATAATCAGTAGTGAGTACAAGTGTGTGTGTGTGCGTGTGTGTATGTGTAGGTGAGCTGGAGTAAATTGGCAGAAATGTTTGGAAATTTATGTATAATTTTGGGAATTTTTCTGGACTTTTAACCTATCTTTCCATGTCAAAGAGCTGTGATTCTGTCAAATGTAAGGATTTGCCAACCAGTTGACTTAAGATCAAAAGCAAGAACTAGTTTATAGGGCGATGGTCTTAAAAAAAATCAGATATTTAAAATAAAACAAGTCTTGTTTGTTTTAAAGACTTAAATTAAATATAGTGCTAAGGAAGTCTAATTGGTAGTTACATTTATTCCACAAGTCTTGGCCCTTTTCATCCCTCTAGAAAACTATAATCCTCCTGCTGGAACACTCTGCAATCTGTCACCGGGGGGCTCTGGCACCCAGTGGGGGGCAATTTCAATGCCTGGGGGCCTTGGAAGGAGTTATCCTGTGCCCATAAGCATTTCCTAGGTCCCTATATAAGCAGCTTTTTTCAGGACATGAAAATATGAGGAGCTATTACAGAAATAAAAGCAAGAGGCATTTTTTCAAGCCGTGGAAGGCAATGTAGCTGAGGCTGTAGAATAAGACCTGGTAAAAAAGAATGGAGAGACCCAGGTTCCATAGGAAACTCCGTCACTGAGACCTGAGTCACTGGTACAATGAGCACAGTCCTGTCAAGCTTCTCCGAGCTTCATTCACCTTCTCAGTAAAATGGGGACATGAGCCCTCTTCGCCCTGACGATATACATTCATTGGCCGATCATTTCATAAACACTTGGTTGGAAGACCTAGAGATAGCATGGAACCTGTGTAGCACACCACAGCCCCGCCACTCTGTGCCATGCCTGGGCTTGCTCTGTCCCTGCGCGTTACCTCCTAGACCTGTTGGGCTTAAGAATCTGGGACCTGAAGTCAGAGCAGTTGAGTACTTTCTGCACGCGATGCATTTGTGAATGGAATCCCACTCATTCCTCACATCCGTCCCCTAAGAGACCCAGCTATCCCCTGCTGGTCATCTTCCCCAAAGAATGAAAAGAATCCTAAAACACCCATGTTTATAGCAGCACAATTCGCGATAGCTAAAACTTGGAAGGAGCCCAATTGTCCATCAGCAGGAGGCTGGATAAAGAAAATGTGTTATTTTTAAAATATAAAATAGAGTACTACTCAGCCATAAAGAATGAGAAACTAGAGTCACTTATGGCTAAGTGAATGCACATTGAGGCGATACTTTGAAATAAATAGGAGGCGTATGTGTAAATGCTGAATAGTCTCTCTAGTGTGAGAAACTCAAAGTATAAATAGGGACTAAAAGGTATAACAGATAATGTGAAATAGGAAGAAAAGGTGCAAAGGGGGAAGGGGAAATGGGAAGGGTAGAGGAGAAGAAAGCTGGGAATGGAACTAGCATGAGAAAAAGAAAAAAATGGGAGCAAAGTCTTTGCAGATAGGGCGGGATGGAAGAGTTGAAGGGAGGGCGGGGGTATGGGGAAAAAATAAGAACCAAGATGGATTATGAAAAGATACAAATTTCCAATGATGAATGTCTTTATATAGTATACCTTAAATGTACCAATGAAATTAACCCTAAGAGAGAGTATACCTGTTTTGCTCAAACTTATAGAGCTAGGAATTCATTGAGAAGATTCAGATCTATGGCATCTTTATCTCCAACCTGTACTCTTAACCACTGTATTTTGTAGTCTATAAAATTTACAAAGTCATGAGAAGCACCCGCAGTAAACAAAAGACTCTAGAAGTTGAAGGGCAAGAAAATATGAAATCCATTCCAACGTCCACTACTACATACTGCATGCCTTGTAGAATTCTTATGAAATTTAAGTGAACCAAACCTTGGGGGTGGGGAATGAGCACGAACAAATGGCTGCTAAAAGTGCCATTGCTTTGTTAGCAATGTTCCCATACTGCAGATTGAAGAACAGTTGTTACATAAATTAAATGTTATGTCATTGGTCCAAAAAGAATGGCCCAAAGAGAGGTTTCCTCAGTAAACTGGTTATTGGCATATCCTGTGGTGATATTCTTTGACTAGGTATTTAAAAATGAAAATAATTTTAAAATCACAAAATGCTGCCATGTCCTACTTGCCTTACAAACTGATCCTGACTGGGGTCTGCCACGCAATGCTTTTAGTGCAGAGAATTATACCAAACATCTGGGAAGTTCTGCATGCTCTTGAAGGAAAGAAGTAACTCTGGGTGGGGAAGCTTTATTCCAACTCTCAGGTAGAAGTCTGAAGTGGGGTTATCTTGATTTTGAGATAGACTAAATAATGATCACATTCCATCTATCCTGTAGCCACATTGCCTGGTTTTCAGTGGGCACTGTTGTGGTTTATATCTAGATGTCTCCCCAAAGCCCCAGGCGCTCAAAGGCAGGACTTTTAGAAGGTGATTGGATTCTGGGGGCTCATAGCCAACTTGATGTTTGGGGGTGGGATCTTGTCAGAGGACTCAGGTCACTGTGGGCTTGGCCGGGAGGCTTTCTCTTCCTTCCAGATCCTCCTTTAAGTTTTTCTTTCTGCTCCTTGAATGCCACGTCGTGGCCAAGCTCTCCTCCACACCACCCTGCCCTGGCAGCTGACTATGGACTAAAAGCTCTACAAACTGTAGAGCCAAAATGAAATTCAGTCCTTCAAGTTGTGGGGGTCGGGTCTGGTGCGTCAGTGACTAGGAAACTAAGACAGGCAGACACTATTCTATGTGTATAGGGCAATTTCAATCTGTGAGAGAGATGGTGGGGAGATATAATTCCCCCAAATATATATATATCATTCACTTCATTTACCCTCCTGGCCACTGTCTTACACACCCAAATTTGGCTGTCCAGATCTACATTTTATTTATTTTTTTGTACTGGGGATCGAACTCAGGACCTTGCATTTGGGAGGCAAGTGCAGTGCCACTGTGCCTGAGTCCCTTATCCAGATCTAGAAAATACAGCATTCTGTAAGAACATTTTCTTTTACTTCAGAGAAAGAAGTCATCTTGCTGTTTGTTTCTTTCACAGTCACTGTATTTTTCTGACTTAAGAGTTCCATAGTTTATAACTCCAACTGATTTTTTGAGATAGAAAATAGTTTCAAAGTCAGAGTAATATTCTAGGTTACTGTGGAAGCCTTAGAGAGAAAACCTTCAGTCTTTTTCATCACTCTGTGTATTTGGTTCACAACTAGTTTAATTTAAAATAAAAAATAAAAGGAAAGACCTCAGCAAATTTAATCCCAGTTGTATCTTATAGCAGTTTAAAATACAATAGCCATAAGTTGGTTAACCAGATAAAAGATTGTATGTTTTATTATAGTGCTATAAACCCCAAAATGTCCCTGGCAAAGAAACATTAAAGCACCATTATGGACATAAAAAAGATTCTGCTAAAGTGGTATCCTGGTGTTTCATGTTTATTCTTTCATTGTATAGCATTTGAAATCAATTTTACTTCCTGAAGTTTAAGCAGTTTTCTTCCTAATTGGTAATAGGGTGCATTTTGAAACTCCAAGTCCATGCGGAAAAAAAAAAAAAAAGTTTAGAAGACGCTATGAGATTGCCTGATGCCATTTTGTGATTGTGGAGATGGGGAAAATGGAGGCTGAGCTCAAAGTGGCACCTCGTGATAGGTGATGGTGAAAATGAACAGTACATCACAGTCCTTAAGCATGACGTGGTTCCTCCATCTTGAGCTTTCCTCTGCAGGAGGAATCCGAAGTACCTTTGGTCATTTCAGTAACTGACCCCTCACCACGTCTTGGTGGGATTGCCCTTGAAATGTAACCGAAGCAGTGTATTTGAGGAATCCCAAACCTAATCAAGTTATTAATGCTCAGTAGACTTCTCTTCATCACACTGTCCGTTATTCATTTCACGATCTAGAGCTGTATGCATCCTGTGTACTAATTGTGCAGGGTACAGGAAGGACCAACAAAGCACAGGACCAAAAAGGTTACTGTCGGCGTGAAGCTCCCATTCTTTCAGAAGAAGAAATAAAATGCACAAAATGTATAATCATTGTAGAGTTCAAGAGAGCCTGTGAATGACACAGACTGTGATATGATAAAGGTAACTTGGAGCTGTGAAAGCTGTGGGTTAAGATGAGATAAAAGCTTTCCAGAAAAGGTGGTCAGGGGTGTCATGCCCAAGAAGATGCTGTTTGAGGAGAGGCCAGAAGGATAAGTTTGTTCTAGGGGGAGAAACCTCCAGACAGAGGATTCTAAATGCTAGGGCTCTGGTGAGGTAATGACTGAGGCTGTCTGAGATACAGAGAGGGACCCTGAGAAATGGCTTGTAGCAGGGAGGGAAGGCTGGGTACGAGGGACTTACATGAGCAAGCAGGGGGCTCGATCAGGCAGAGTCCTCTAAACCCTGATGAGGACTCCTGATTTTACAAACCTGTGCTGCAAAAGCTGTGCAAACAGTGCAGTATAAAGAGCAGGTACGAAATAGAAGTTAATTATTATAAACACAGAATAACAGCCAGAGTTATGCTAATTAACTTGATGAAGACTTACTAAATAAATAAAGCTGATGCTGGCAAAAAAATGAAGTAAAAATAGTGCAGTAAGTACTTAGAAAATTTTATTGTCCATAATGGAAACAAGGACACAGGGAAAAATTGTCAGCATCAGTGGTTGTTTAAAGGAACCTGCCAAAGATCACTCCTCACAGTGACAGAGCTCCTATGAGAGATTTTATCGTAGAGCCTTCTGCAAAAGGGGAAGAAAGGAGAGAGAGGGGGGAGCTGGGCAAGGGGCTTGGTTATGTAGTGGGTGATTGGTGAAGACAGGTCGGGGATTGTGTTGGCTGCATGGACGGTCGCTCAGGGGTCATTATTGGACAAACATTCCTTATATGGGCAAGCCTTGTTCGCACGTCAATTTTACCACTGGTGACGTGTGACGTAGGAAATGGAGACTTTAAAGTGAAGAGGGAGGTAGTTTATCAGAAGGGAGGCAGCCATGCCAAGGCACTTATCTTACAGTTTTGAAAGTGTAGAAATTAACCAGAAAGCCAGAGACATATGTGGAACATTGATTCAAGAAAAACAACTGCACATTGGTAAGAACAGCAAACTCTGTGGCATTTTAATATGCCTTGTTCACACACTCAGCCCTAGGTCAGTGTTGGTCTTGAAAATGAACAGATTGCAGTGGCAAAAATCACACTGTGGCATTTGCCGGAGCGGGCAGAACACCATCGAATTGTTTTGAAGCCCCATTGTAAGCAAGTGATGATCATTTCAATTATCTGAGGATTTGAGAAGAACTGACTTTTAAAACGGCCTATGTTAGACTCAACGTGGGTCTCATCTGATGTGAGCAGCTTTTTCCCAAGGAGTGTTTGTTGAAGATGATCAGAGATAATTCATCATCGCTGCTACTTAAAGTCATGAAAAACATTGCGGCCAATAGTAGACTAAACAAAACTTTAGAAAAGCGAGCTCAGGAGTAAATGTCCACAGGGACCTTTGACTATCTTTGACATATTTCTGGGAGTCCAGAAAGCTATGAATGCCCGAGGCTGTTTGCAAGTTCAAGAAAAACCCTAGAAGGCCCTCAAATGCCTCCCCAGTTCAAGCTACAGCGAGCAGAGGTGAAGAGTAAATGAGACTTGTAAACTACCTGAGTGCTGAAAGTGCAGGTACCCACACACACACACACACACACACACAGAGTCAAGAAAGTGGAAAGGTACCCACAAAGGGGAAGACAATAGTGATAAGGATCAATTACAAATAGCAAAACACTTACAAGGTGACAATTAAAAGATGAGGAACTCAATTAAAAAAATAAGTAGAAGATTTGGATGCAAAGTTTTTCATAGAAGATATGCAGCTGCCCAATAAGTGTGAAGATGCTCAAGATCATCAGTTACCGGTAAATGCAAATTAAAGCCAGGGTGAGATAACAGTGCCCATAAGGAGGTTACAACCAAGAACAGTAGCCAAACTTGGTGAGGATGAAAAGAAATTGGAATGCTTAATCTGTGGTTGTTGTGAATGTACAATTGATAGTCCCTTTGTAAAATAGTTTGAAAGTTCTTCAATGACTGAATAATTATACTGTTGGGTACATATATGCAAATATATGCAAAATAAAAGCTTGTACATGAATGTTGATAGCGGTACTATTTTTTTCAGCTTTAATTGAGTTTATTGGTACATTTTAGGGATATAGTACAGTTATATTCACTGTTGGGATCTTGTACCTCTACATGACAGGTCTTGGTTCTCATTTTTTCCCTTTGTCCCTGCCCTCCCTTCACCCCCTCCTCCCTTCCCTATCTACAAGCACTTTATTTCCATCTTTTCTTTATCTCACATTTTTTTCTTTGCCCTTATTACCCTTTCCCTACCCATCCAACCTTCCTACACCTTTAGCCCCTTTCTTCCCATTTCACAATGTCAGTAATCTTATTAGGATCTTATGTATTATTACAGTTTATTCACA
>NW_022900921.1:7205016-7263324 GCF_012274545.1 Fukomys damarensis | reverse complement strand
GGTACCGGGATTGAACTTGGGTCCTTGTGCTTGCAAGGCAGGCCACCAAACCACATCTTCTTTATCCAGTTTCCAACTGATGGGCAAATGGGCTGTTTCCAAGTTTTAGCTATTACAAACTGTGCAGCTATAAACATGGGTGCGCATGCATCACTGTGATATGATTCTTTTAGTTCTTTTGGAAAGATACCCAGCAGAGGGATGGCTGGGTCAAATGGAACCTCCAGTCCAAGCTCTTTGAGGTATTTCCATATTGATTTCCGCAGTGGTTGCACTAGCCTACACTCCCACCAACCATGGAGAAGCGTTCTTTTCTGCCCACAAGCACACCAACATTTGTCATTGTGTGATTTCTTGATAGCAGCCATTCTTTGTGGGGTGAGATGGAATCTCAGTGTTGTTTTCATCTGCATCTCTTGAATGACCAGTGATGTGGAACATTTTTCCATATATTTACTTGCTGCTTTTACTTCTTTGTCTGAGAAATGTCTGTTCATTTCAGATGCCCATTTTGGAATTGGGTCTTTATATTTGGGGGGATGATTGTTTTGAGTTCTTTATATATTCTAGATAAGAGCCCTTTGTCTGAGGAACAGCTGGTAAAATTTTTTTCCCACATTGTAGGTTGTCTCTTAGTTCTGTTGATGGTTTCTTTTGCAATGCAGAAGTTTTTTAATAAGATGAGATCCCACTTGTTGATGCTTTGTGCTAGTTCCCATGCTACTGAGGATTTGTTCATAAAGTCTTTTCCTATGCCAGTGTCTTCCAGAGTTCTGCCTAACTTACCTTTCAGGAAGTTTAATGTTTCTGTTTTAATATTTAGATTTTTAATCCACTTGGATTTTGATTTAGTGCATGGTGAAAGATAAGGGTCCAGTTTTAATCTGTGCCAGGTTGAAATCCAGTTTTTCCAACACCATTTATTAAAGAGGCTATCTTTCCTCCACTGAGGATGGTCAGCTCCTTTGTCAAAGATGAGGTAGCTGAGTACATCTGGATTTGTTTTTATATCTTCTAGTCTGTTCCACCGATCCTTAGATCTGTTTCATTACCAGTACCATGCTGTTTTTATCACAGTGGCTTTGTAATATAGTTTCAAATTGGGAATTGTTATACCCGCTGCCATGTGTCTGCTGCCTGGGATGGCTTTTGCTATTCTAAGTCTCTTATGGTTCCAAATGAATTTTTGGATTCTTTTTTCTAGTTCTGTGAAATATAGCGTTGCAATTTCAATTGGCATTGCATTGAATCTGTATAGCAGTTTTGGTAGTACGGCCATTTTGACTATGTTGATTCTTCCTACCCAGGAGCAGGGGATATCTTTCCGTTTTTTTATATCCTCTTCAATTTGTTTTTTCAGAGTGCTGTAGTTTTTGGTGTAGAGATCTTTTGCATCTTTTGTTAGATTGATTCCTAGATACTTCATTTTTTTGGATGCTATTATAAAAGTATTTTTTTCCCTTATTTCTCTCTCAGTGAGTCTGATATTTGTGTATAAGAAGGCTATTGATTTATGGGTGTTCACCTTGTATCCAGCTACTCTACTGTCAACTAAGTCTAGAAGTCTTTTGGTGGAATTTTTGGGTCTTCAATGTAGAGTATCCTATCATCAGCAAATAATGACAGTTTAACTTCTTCCTTTCCTATCTTTATTGCTTTAATTTATTTCTCTTGTCTAATTGCTATGGCTAATGTTTCCAGAACTATATCAAAGAGGAGTGGTGATAGTTGGCATCCTTGTCTTGTTCCTGATTTTAATGTGAAGTTTTTCAGTTTTGGGCCATTTAATATGATGGTGGCTGTTGGTTTTTCATAGATAGCCTTTATTAAGTTGAGACATAGACCATCAATTCCAAGTTACTCAGACTTGGTGAGGATGGAAAGAAATTGGAAGGCTTAATCCGTGGTTGTTGTGAATGTACAATTGATAGTCCCTTTGTAAAATAGTTTGAAAGTTCTTCACTGACTGAATACACTATTGGGCACACATATGCAAATATATGCAAAATAAAAACTTGTACATGAATGTTGATAGCAGCACTATTTTTAATAGCCCCAAATAAAAACAAATGTCCATGAGCTGTTGAATATATGCGTGAAATATATTATTCAATGGGATATTTTCCACAAAAAGGAAACAGTTACTGATACATGCAACAAACTGGGTGAAATTTGAAAATATTATGCTCTCTGAAAGAAGCCAGACATGGAAGGCCAGGTAATATATGATTGCACTCACATGAAATGTTCAGAACAGGAGAATTCCTGGTTTCTAGTTCCCAGGAACTAAGGCAGAGAGGACTAGGGGAATGACTGCTAATCAGAATTGGATTTCATTTTAGGACAGTGAAAGTGTTTTTGAATTGCATGGTGATGATGTTTTGCAGCTTTGTGGACACGCTAAAATCCACTGAATTATGTCCTGTAGAAGTATGAATTGTATGGTATATAAAGGATAGTTCATTAAAAAACATAATTTTCAGGGCTGGGGATTTAGCTCAGTGGTTCTGCCGCTTGCCTCGCAAGCACAAGGACCCAAATCCAATCCCCAAAATAGAACAAAACAAAAAAACCCAAACAGATAAACATAATTTTCACAGTTTCACAGCTGTATTTAGATGAGCCAATTCTTTAAGGAAAGTTATTAAAATAATGGAGATGGACAACTCTAATTCAAATAGCTCAAAGGTGAGAGATTTGGTAAAGATGAAAGTTGGATATCCTCAGGTCCTACTTAGCTAACCATGATGAGGGCAAGATCAACATGTATGGCTTGGGACAGAGACCTTCGAAATAATTAGTAAAATAATAGGTATGCTGCATAATACATGTTTCATTTAGTAGTTGAAGCTTTGAAATCACATGATGTCATGATCCCATAGCCGTATCTTTCAAAAATGTGATTCATACGGTTTCTTAAAGGATTTAATAAATAAGCAGTGTCAGTAGGAAGCATGCACAGTCTGAAATATTTGAGCTGGAGGAGAATATAAATAGCTGTGGTCGATGATCTTGCCTTGTTCTTTTCTAAATACAGTGCTTCTCTTTGCTAGCATTTAATTATGCACTGTACTTGGATAAAAATGGACATTAGGAAAGATTAGCTTTTATGATAGATATGTTGAGACCTAAATATGGTTTAAATCTTTGCCACCGCCATTGGAAAACTAACAACACACACAGATGAATGCTCTCTTCTTGTGGAAATGCATCGGGATATATGTACCCTTGCATTATTTGAAGAAAGATTCCTGTGCCATCAGTGCAGACTCTAACTTATGACAGGATGGATGTCACAGTCTCTCTTTCCTGCCAAAAGGTCCCACAACTCATCCCAACTCACTTGCCTTGCCGTACAACTCTTTTACTAGGGATTGTGATTAAGTCCACTGATAGTTTAGAATGATAAGTATAAAGTTATCCCCCCCCAGTATGGGTCAGATGTCTGAGTAAGTGACATACTCCCTCCATGGTACCTAGGGGTGCACAAGTTTCTGCGGTGATAGATTTAGATAGAAATCTTTTGCTCTAATTCAACGCTAATAACAATGACAATAGTAATGATAACTGCTAATATCTATCTAGCACTTAATATATGTCTCATTCTACGCCAAGCAGTTTGAATAGATTAACTCATTGAATTTACCACCCCTATGAGATAGTATTTTTATCATTACCAAAATTTTATGAGGCACAATTGAATGAAGAAGTTAAAGAACTTATTCCAAATTACACATCTAAGAAATAACAAGTTAAAGATTCAAATCCCGGCTGTCTGCTCAGTTCACCGTCTTCCTGAGCATTAAGACGGGCCTGTCTCTTGGGAAGCATGATATCCTAGGAGCTGTTATCACAAAGGCTGGCTATAAATTCAGCTTGGATCATTAAAAAATAAGAGAGAAGCTGAGTGTGGTCAGAGATGCCTGTGATCCCGGTACTCTGGGCGGCTAAAGCAGGAGAATTGTGAGTGTGAGTCTATACTGGTCAATGTGGCAGCTGAGACCCTGCCTCAAAATTTTAAAAGGGCTGGGGATGTAAGTCAGCTAACATGGAGGCCCTGGGTTCAATCCCTAGGAATCTGCCCACCAGAAATCATGGTGTCATCAGCACTGAATTACAGTGAAACTCATGGGACTGCTTCACAGAGCACTGAGGCCCCAGTGTCACAGTAGTTGGTTGAGAAACCAGGGTGCTGAATGTAGATAGACTCTTACTTGTTTGTCTTGGAAGTTCAAGTATTACCCCACCGGTCTTCCTTCCCTACTTCCTACTGTCCTCTGTGTCAGTAAACCCTGCACTTAAAAAAAAAAAAGGATTTTTTAAAAAGGCTCTCGCTTAAACCCATGCTCTTGACTCTTTCCTTTTGACCCAGAGATATTATTCTTTATCAACTTTTTATATTTACTAGACAAATGCTGATATGACTACCAAAAGTAATCCCTGTCCATTGGAAGTGTTATCCAAACATGACAGGGACGTCACAGTCAGCTAAAACGACAGGTTATTTATTGGTCTGTAAGGCTGACTTCATTTTAGGGTTATCCGTTTCACCACTACCCTCGTTAGTTTCTAACCAGTGTTCCCTGTTCACAAGAGTGCACACACTGTCCATCCAGCCTTGAGAAAGTATTCTCAGCATGGGGGTTTAGGTACAGGAACACAATCTGGGTCAGCCAATTGCAACCCTGCCCCAAGAGTTTTAAAATTGGAACTCTCTGGCACAGAAGAGCTTGTGGTTAATTGACCACACAGCTCAGAGTGTGAGAGGCATATAAAAATGGTCGTAACTTCTTGGGAATAGCAGATTTGACAAAGAAGACAAAAGCAAGGATGAAAATCCGCAAGGAGAGAAGAGCTAGGTGTCATTTAAATGCCTGGTTTTGGTTATCTCCAAGGACAGATTCTCTCTTCCCTCTGGGCGTTCAATTACTTGAGACAACAACTTAGCTCCCATTTTTATGCATAAACTGTTTGAATGTGGATTTTCTGTCACTTTGAACAAAGAGATTCAACTAATACAAACTGACACTGAAAAGGATACTTAATACAGGATTGGCCCATAATGAAACAAAAAGATTTAAAACCAGGACACAAAGGAAGAAGAAAAGCAAAGTGTGCTGTTTGTTAGAAGATACCAAAAAGGACTGAATACTGTACTAGAGATCTATGCTGTGTAACCAATCATCCCAAAATGCACTGGTTTAAAACAGTTTCGATGTATTGTGTGATTTCTGTGTCCGAAATGTGAGAGCCGCACCCCTGGGAGTTTCTGATTCAGTCTCTCATGACGTGAAAGCCACACTGTTGGGGGGCAGCTGAAGGCATCTGAGGAGTTGGCTCGCAATAGATGATCCACTTCCAAAGTAGCTTCTCGTGTGGCTATTGGCAGAGGACTTGGTTTCTTACCGCATAGGTCTCTTCAGTGGCTCCTTGTGTGCACTCACAACATGGCAGTTGGTTTCCTCTGCAGTGAGTCATCGAAGAGAATACAATAGACTCTGTGTTGACTTTCATAATTTCATCTTTGAAGTCACACTCTGTCATTCGCATAATAGCTTACTGGTTACACAAGTCAGCTTTCTTTGGTGTGGAAGGAGAGGACACAAGGGCATAAACAGCAGGAGACAGGTATCATTGGAAGCCATTTTGAAAATTGGCTACTACAGGCTTCCATTTGGAAGAGATTTTTAATAATTTTGTATAGATTTAGAAGAGAAGTTGGCAACTGGTGGATGATTCTAGTAGATTTCTGACTCCATACACATGAAGTAAGTAATCCACAGGCATCACCCAAAGCAAGAATAACTATTATATGGGTGTAATGTGTCCCCTAACATTAAACAGATTAGCACCAGTCCATATTTTAACTGATATAAAAGAGCCTATATTAACTTTGTATTTTAGAGGAGGTCATAGCAATAGATGACTTCTGGAATCTCTCTTATTGACAACACTTTATGATCCAATAATACATTAGTCCACATTTATTCCTAAAGGAATAAATGATCCGTCTTTCTTCACTTAACATCCAAAATATTTTTTAGCAGATATTGATGAAACCATACTTTTGTGGCTCTTAGTAGGCAATTTCTCTGTGTTATCTCTCTCTCTCTCTCTCTCTCTCTCTCTTGGCCTGAGTTGCTTTTGTGGCTGAGACCACCCCTCAGTTGATGAGAGACGGCAGTTAGAGAATAAGTGTCCTAGCTTCCTGCTACTCTGACAGAATAATTGAGCTATGAGGTGCCCAAGATGCCACCTATTTGTCCGTACTGGTATCCTGTACTTAAATCATTGATTTCTGACTTTTGTCCCTTCTGTGTCTCATTCTCTCACTCTCTTGATCCCGTATACTGACTCGTGGCATCATCAGCAAATTGTGATGTCTGCATCATTCTCTCCAGTATCCTTTTTTGGGGAAAACTCAATCTAAGACACCTCTCTCTTCTGAATCTTAGCTATCAATGAGTTCAGTAGAGAGAGCTCTGGTTCTTGAGCAGTATAGGTTATATCTTGTTTGCTCACACCCTAAGTGTTTTAGGTATTTTTCTTGTTGTTGGGCCAAAATACTTGATACCTACGAGTTCAGGAGGAAAGGTTTATTTTAGATCATATTTTGTAGAGGTTTTAGCCTTTAGTCAGCTGGTTCCATGTCAGGGTAGCATGGAAGAGGGGTATAGCTGTGAAAAAACAATTTATGGCACATTAAGCAAGAAGCAGTGCATCTTCCTTCTTGCCTCCCTTTTTACTCCATCCAAGTACAAACCTATTGGTCGCTACCACCCACACCCAGGGTGGGCCTTCCCCCTTCAGTAAATCTATCATCCATACCCAGAACTATCCTAGACCAATCAGTGGACTAATCTAGGATCACATACCCATGATGCAGTCATTTCCCAAAAGGCTTAGTATGAGCATCAGGCTTTGTGGGGAACATCTAGATATAAACCATAACACCAGTTAGAGTCTGCAGTTCACATATAGCCAAAGAAGCAATCCCATTATTGTTGATAACTTAGAAGAAGCATGTCAGCCTTGTTCTAGGAATCAGAAGACACTTCTGCTTTTCTCATTTTAGTCTTGACCTCCTGGGGCACCAGTGTTCTCTGATATAAATAAATATTGATCTAAATCAGTGGTTCTTAAATATTCTGAATCCTTTAAAAACACTGATGAATGTTTCCAACTCTGTGGAGTAAAACTAACACAACCATTGTTTACACATGAACACAGATAAATTTGGGCATAATCTGTGCTTATTAATGAAGACACAGAGGTCTACCTGTGGCCCCAGAGGGAGCTGAGTGGATTCCAGTTTATAATCTCTTCCTCTGTCTGTCCTTTTACTCCCCTATGAATTTCATCACTCTGTGATGCAGTGAGTAATTGATTAAAGAAATAATGATTTCTTCTAGGCTGAGATTTCTCAACAAAACAACTTTCCAGCTAAAATTCAGCTGCTTTATTAAACTTGACATTAGATTCAACGGCTAATATATTGGAAATTCATGTATGTTCTCCTAGAGAGTGTAGCTTCCCTGGAAAATACAAGAAATGAACCACTGAGAAAGGCGTGGGCCAGACTCTCTCTCAGGCCCAATTTCTGTTAACAGCTGGTGTTCACCCACCTGGCCATACTGCTGTCAGGGGGGAAATGCGGTTTCATGTCTCTGGAATACTACCCATAAGTCCCTCACCTACTGCCAGAACTTGACCGAAGTGGAAATAAGCCCTTTGCTAAGCACATTCTTGGGAACTTTATTCCATCTCTCTCTGCCTGTCTCTGTCTCTCTGCCTTTGTTTCTCTCTGTCTCTGTCTTTCTCTCTTTCCATTCTACTTTGTTAGAGTGTTATTGAAGTCTTCTCTTTAATATCACAGAAGAATAGGATTTTAAATCAGGGCCTAGAATACTAAAGGGATAAATGATGTTTCAGATATCCCATTTCGAGTAACACATGGCTTTCTGGGTAGTCCTTTCTACTTACTGTCTTCCTGTTGGTTACTGTGAATGAGGACATCTGAGTTGCAGGATTTATTGTAATTGGGTCTCTGGAAGAAGTCACAACCAAATCAAGTGGATCATCCCACTGCTCAACTAAGAAAATTCAAGCTATTTTCTTTTTCATTTTAAAATATGATTTAGGCTGCTGCTTCTCTGTGGTGTCCACATAAGAAATATTAGCCTGCAGAGTCACAGAGGATAAAAACTGGGTTGTATATGTTTAGAAAAACATAGAGCGGCAGGTGCACCCTCCCTGAATCCCGATGTTTTATGGAGTTAGAAGGCCCCTCCACCAAAACGGTGTGTGTAAGTGAATATGTAACCTGATGGAAAAGAAAAGTGAACAAGCTTGCATGCATGCAAACACAGTTATGATGGAAACTGTCACTAAATAGTTGCTTTTAAATAATTATTTCTGTTAGATCATGCTGGATTTCAGCACATGGTTTTGTTTTTCGTTTTCAAAGTACCATTTGCTTATTTTGCCTAACTCCTTTACAGGGGCCTAGAAAGCATTACATCAGAATAGCAAAGACATTCTGAGTAGGAATCTATCAAGTAAACCTGAAATAAACGGTTTAATTTTATATAAGGCCACTCTGTGACCTTGAATCAGCTCGCTCACATTCATGAATCTCAGTTTTCATACATGGAGACATTTTTCACCTTGAAGCTTGTAGAAAGATCAAACAAGATTTCAGTAAGATACAGTAGGCCTTACCATAGGCCCTGAAGCACAGAAAGCATTTTAATAGTAAAAGTTACTTTTCTCTCTTTGCTGGGCCAAAACACCCAAAACTCAAAGTTAAAAGAGGAAAATTTTATTTGGCTCACAGTTTGTAGAGGTTTCATTCCGTAGGTGGCTGACTCCAAGGCAGGGTGGCATAGCAGAGCAGACAGACAGAAGGCAACAAGCAGCAGCGACAAGGAAACATGCAACAAAGCTCTTTCTTGCTGCCTTCTGCCTTCTGCCTTCTGCCTTCCTTGCTTTGCCATGAGCGGTTTCTCCTCTGTGACTCCCCTCTGCCGTGCCGCCCTGCCTTGGAGAGAGTCAACTGTGAACTAAAGCCTCTACAAACTGAGCTACAATAAACCTTTTGTCCTTTAACTTTGGGTGTTGGGTATTTTTGTCTCAACAAGATAGAAAAGTAACTAAAGGTAACTAAGACAGCTGCTGAGAAGGAGAGATAGAGAGGAAGAGAGAGAAAGAGGAAAAGAGAGTGAGTGGGAGACAGAGAGAGAGAGAGAGAGAGAGAGAGAGAGAGAGAGAGAGAGAAAGAATAAAGTTTCCAAGAAGGTGCTTAGCAAAACAAAATGCTTATTTCCAATTTGGTTGTGTTTTGACAATGAACGAGGGGCAGGGTAGTTGTGAGTTCAGCTCCTCTTGATCATGTGTACTGTTTTGTAAAGCTGGGCCAAAGAGAAAACAAGAACAGGAGTTGGCAGCTACTTATTATAGCAAAGAATTCCTCGACCATAACATGAAACATGAGGATAGTTTAGGAGAAACCTTGAAGGATTCTAGTTCTGGTCTCCGAAGGCCCACCTTGAACACAGAGAACATTAGGGTTCAATATGCCACCTGTAGACTCCTTCTCACTGCAAGATTTCTCGGTGGAGGCCAGAGGTGTGGGACTTTAGCAGAGGGTGCTGCATGATCACCATCTGCCTTTGAGCTTCAGTGTGGGCTTCTCAGTTGACCCAAGTACCGTGGTACCTGCGAAATCTACTGCTCTGCACCCCTCAGCTTCGAGCATCTTGCTTCCCTCCCTACATACATAGAATTTTATACATCTCTAGCAACTCCTCAACCCCATGGCCCTGAAGGCCCCTCTACCAACATTTTCTCCTCCAGACTGGGAATGGCAGGATGAGTGATGATGCTTACTGTACTCTTCCCTCATCTCCTCTTCATCCCACTGAACAGGGAAAGAATCCCATACTAAGATTATGGGGACTGCCATGCCCATGACACATGACCCTGGAGAGGTGGAACCTTAGGCAGTTCATTAGCCTACATATTACCAGCCTTGCGAATGGCACTGCTTGCCACTTAGGCATTGCACTCCAAAGCAGCAGAGTAGCAACCAGTACTGCAGGAGGCAGATTGTGCAGTCCTAAGAGGGTGGGGTGGAATAGCTTCTGATTTGCATGACAGGTTGTGATTGGCTACTTTGAATGCTTTTGTGGACTAGCCGCAAACTGAAACTCACTACTCCAGAATAAGCAGAAAGGTGCCTCAGATTCTCTTTTAGGTGGGGGTTTGGCTGGGTTTTTTTCTACTTTGGGAGTAGAAACCAGATGACAGCTCCTGATTAGGCTACTGGGGACCTTCTAGGTTCACAGGTGTAGAAACTGTAGTGGTTTGTGTCTAGATGGCTGCCCAATGCCTCACGTGATCAAAGGTGGGACTTTTTTAGAGGTGGCTGAATCTACAGTATGTGATGCTAGGGTTAAAGGTGTGTGATTATTAAACCAGTAGACTGATTGGTTCAGCACTGTCCTAATCCCATTAGCCTAAATAGAGTATAAAAGGGGCAGAAGGAACCTGCTAAGCTCCCTTGCTTCCTTTGCTGCTTTCCACATGCCATGAACTGTGTCTCCTTTGTAATTCCTCTCTGCTCTGACACCCTGCCTTATAGCCAGCTGGTTATGGGCTAAAACCTCTATGAACTGTAAGCTAACTAAACCTTTCTTACTTTAACTTTGGGTGTTGGGTATTTTCTCTCAGCAATGAGAAAAGTAACTAAAACAGAATTTGGTTCAGAGAGTGGGATCGTTGCTGTGACTGTACCTGGCCATGTGGTTTAGGAGCCTTTGGAGCTGACTTGTGGGAAGGGGAAGGATTAGGAAAGGTTTATGGGGCCGGCTGAAAGAAACAGGGCTTGAATGCCTTAGGCTGTATCTGAGATTCTGTCAGTGCTCAGAAGACAAGAGTGGTGAGAGGAATGAAGCCAGTAGAGACCAAGCTCAGAAAATTTCTGCTGGGAAGAAGGACTGCTTTGGATTTTGGACTCTGTGTTATGGCTTGGCAGAAAGTTTATCTGTATTTGCTTTTGCCAACAGACTTTGGCTGAGACTGAGATTAAGGGTTGTAGACTAATTTTGCAGAAGAAGTTTCAAGGCAGTCTGATATTGAGGAAGTGGCATGGCTACTAATGGAGGCTGTTAGCCAGATTTATGTTGAGAATCAAGAGCAAAGAGCTCAGCAGAATGATTTACACTATTGTGAGTTTGGCCAGAAAGTTCAGGGAAGTTGGGGCCTGCAAAGATGAAAGAGAGGGAGAAATTGGTTGCTGAAAAGACTAGAGGGAAAAAGCCAAGTATTTCAGAAGACAACAGAAAATATAGCCTAAGGACATCACAAGAACCAACAGAACTCTAGCCTTTGCAGCTTCACAGTTGCAAAGGTGAAAGACTTTACTTTGAGAAAAGAGTCCCAGATTGGTGGTGTCCTAGGGAAGTTGTTCCTCGAGATTTGGTTCATAGGCACTTCACCCCCACAGCCACAAGACAAGGAAGTGCTCCAGCTGGCAGCAGACCTTGGCAACATCCCCGAGGTGCTGGTTTTAGGTGCATGCAGAATGCAAGAGTTGTGGGGTCAGGAAGGCTTCCGTCTAGATTTCAGAAGAAGGCCTGTGAGGCCAGGCAGTGTGCCCCTGACAGGACAGTGTGTAAAGCTGTGCGTGTGAAGTCAGAAATGCTTGGAGACCCCAGAAGTTTGGAGAAACCCAGATCTTGGATTGTTTGAGGAAAACTGCAAGGTTGGAGCAGAGCCAGCCCAAGAAAGAAGATATGGGAGCTATCACTGAAGGGTGGATCTACGCATGCCTTTTGGACTTCATGTCTTACCATACATTGCCTTGGATGTTGCACAAGGAACTACAGGATTTAGTGTTTGCCTTGCTGGATTTTGGATTTGCTTTGATTGTATTCTTTTGTATCTCCCTTTTTGTGCCTTTTGGAATACTAATGTTTATTTTGTGAGATTATATGTTGGAAGCGTTTAGCTTTCTTTTCATTTGTACAGAGTTGCATAGCTAAGAGTTTGCCTTAAATCTCAGAAGAGACTTGGGACTTGGACTTTTTAGCAGAGCTGAAACTTTTAGGACTTTGGCAACTCTTAGAAATGGACTAAATGACTTTTGTGTAAAGGAATGTACATGAGTTTTTGGGGGGGTCCAGCTGCAGAATGTTGTGGTTTGTGTCTAGATATCCCCCCAAAGCCCCATGTAGTCATCGGGGGACATTTTCAAAGGTGGCTGAATTCAGAGTGTGTGATATTGGGAATAAGGGTGCGTGGTTTCTAAATCTATCCCCTGATTGCTTTGGCACCGCCCTATAAAAGGGACAGAAAGAAGCTGCTAAGGTGCCTTACTTGCTTTGCTACCTTCTGCCCACCATGCACTGTTTCTCTTCTAGGATGCCCCTCTGCCATGCCACCCTGCCTTCGAGCCAACAAATTATGGGCTGAAGCCTATACAGACAGTGAGCTAAGTAAACCTTTCCTCCCTTAATTTTGAGGATCGGGTATTTTGTCTCAGCAGTAAGAAAAGTAACTAAGACAGAAATGATCTTAATTTCAAGTCTTACATCATACTTGTCTCCCTTTGGATCCCCCAAAGCACACTGTGGCTGAGATGCAATAAACAAGTAAGAACAGTATGTATATCAGGGTTCATGGAAAGATTCCAGCAAATGAAACTGGAGATGACAGAAATGCGGAAGGCACCAAAGACACTGCATCGTTAGTTGCGAACATACCGCTTGAACAGAGAAGGATTTCTAAGCTCAGGATGCTCTACTCCTCACTCATCGCTTAGTATCCTGTGTAACCCTCATGAACACTTCATGATGTGGGGATCAGCATTACTGGCCTCATATCATGGGTAGCAAAATATGACACTTAGAGGATCGATATCTTATCCATGTTGTATGATTAGGAGAAATGGGTTTCAAATACAGGATTTTATGCCACAAAGCTCAAATATGGTTATATTTTTTGCATCAAATGATCAGCATTCTGATTTAACAACTGAATGTCATGCAGGTAAAATTAGGTGTCACCGTATGAACAGTGTGTGGAATCTTGCTTTGTGCTCAGTTCTTGGTAAAGAACCTAGGTCCTGTGGCACCATTGCAGTCATTCTGGCCCAACATCTGGGACAGTGTGTGACTCACAATGCTGTTAGTTCTACACACCTGTAGCCCTGAGCACAGATGGCTGCCTATGAGGCTGAATATGGACATGAACTAGAGACAAAAGTGGGACCAAGAGGGTCTACCTCTGCCCAAGTACCTGGAACGGAACTGAAGGCACAGCATGAAGAGGAAGACGCAGATTTAAATCAATTTAAGGAAGCCATGAATCAGCGTAATAGCCACACAAATGGGTGTCCGAGAGACAAAGGCCTGTCGAGACTAAGAACAAGACTTTAGCATCACCATAATAAAACGGTGCCATAAAGAACCAAAAGGCAGGGAACTGCCAGGGTCTGCTTTGGGAAGGAGGGGTTCTGATAGGGGGAAAAAAAATCATAGCAGAGTCAGCTGAGCCCCACAGGTGAATTCAAGGGCTAGCAGATTCCCTTGCTGAGTTGGTGGAAAGTGGTGGCCGGTGAAGAGAGACAGCTCTAGGAGAGCAGAACCAGGAGGTCTCCTAGGACCATGATTTCCCATAAGAACTGATTCCTAGTACCTGTTTCAGAATGATCAGGGATCCTGTTAAAGAGGGAGGACTGGTGTCCCTGCCACCTGCTAAATCAAGTTCTGTTAAGCTCCCCTGGTGATGATTTTGCATTTTGAGGTTCACTGTCCTTGGCGTATCCTGAAGGCAGAGGACGAGGGTTGGGTGACCAGATTCTCCCAGGGCTCCAGCCACTTCCCTGAGGAGTGGAGTTATGTCTCGGTGCCAGGAGATCAGTAACCACGGTGGCCCTGCTGACATTTGTAGCTACACTCCCTGTACCACATCCTTCCGTGGACTCCTCCCCCGCTGTTCTCGCCTTTCCTTTTCTTTTTCTCCTTGTCTCCCTCTTTTCTTTCTCTTTCCTCTTTATTCTCCCTTTGCCACTATTCTGCACTGTGTTTCTTCTCTTTCTTTCTTTTCTCTCAGCATTTATCATCATCTCTGTGCAGCCATGGTACTGATATAGGGGATTCCAAGATGTTATTTATTTGTTGGTTCCTAAATCCCAGGGGTTTATAATCCACAAAGGAGATGAAGCTGTGAAATTGAAAATATTCAAAATGCACTCTTTCCAGAGTTTCAAATGAAAAGCATATGAAGCACTTTGAGCTTTTAGAGAAAGGAGGAATCTTTTCTGACCCCACCTATGCCTGTAATCATAGTGTGCTGCAATAAAGGGGAAGGAAGATTTCAAAACTGAGCCAATCTTGTCTCAGTATAAAAAATAAAAAGGGCAGAGAATGTAGCTCAGTGTGAGGGCTCTGGGCTCCATTCTCAGAGGGCGAGAAAATGCCCTCTGACCAGGATAAGATGAGGTTACAATCCAGGGAGGCTTCTTGGAAGAGGAGAACTTGACTGCATCTTCAGAGACAGCAGAACTTGGAAATGTGGAAAGAGCAATCAAAGTAGAAGCAGCAGCCTGAGCAAATGACGTGGAAAGGAAACTTGGAGCTGAGGGTTTAGATCAGTGGTTTTGCCACCTGGCTCATAAGTATAAGGACCCAGGTTCTATCCCTGGTACCAAAGAGAAAAAAAAGTAAAAATAGAAGGAAAAATGGAAACTTGGTGAGTGAGAGTCATGTGAGACCAACTCTGCTGGGCTTGAATAGGAATTACTGGAGGGAAATGGGGGCCCAGGGTGAAGCAGTTAGCTCTTTCTTGGTAGGGACTCAAGGAGAATCTGGGTCATTTGTTGCCCTGAAATGTGCTAAAATTTTGTTCAATAGCTCTCCACTGAGAAAGAAAAGGAAATGTAGAAAAGCTGTCCAATACTTATTAATCTGATGTGGAAAGATTGTGATGTACTGAGTTTTAGCAAACTGGAAAAAAAAATGGTTAGAGGAAAAAGTAGCAATGACATTTACATTACTTGTAGCTAATGTACATTGATTGGATTAAAATGTGACATTATGAATAAAAGAGGCTTCTGTTGGAAAATGAAATGCCATTGCTTTCAAAGAGGGGACAAGGGAAAAAAACAAAAAAACAAAAAACAAGCAGTGTGAATTCTGCTTTGCCTGAATGCTCTGGGTATTGTGGGAATAGGGTCATTGATTTAAGCTCTTTCCTCCCTAAAAAATGCATTAATAAAAATACAGTTTTAAAGTTAAACAGAAACCGTCTGGGATGTTTTTCCCCCAGGGATGTATTATTTGCACACGTATAATGCATTTATCTGCAAGGCCCACCTCAATTAATTTTAAAAGTGGTTTCTATGCACAACAATTTATCTGTTGCACCGCACAATTGAAAAATGTCTCCCTGTTTACATAAGGAGCCATGTTCTGTGAATCAGTGCAGGTAATAAATTATAATCACTGCTGTACACAAAGCCACAAGTCTTCAGCCAGGGATGCCAGGGATCAGCACTGTCTTGGGGCTGCTGGGGGTTGGCAGCCAAAGGACACCAGCTTTTATAGGAGACTGAGGCTTCTGTCCGCTGGGCTCAGAGTGTTGTGGGGCAGTTACTAAATTCAGAGCTTCTAGACCAGATGGAAAAAAAACATTTTCACTTATAAATATCCTGCTATCAGGTGAAAACTACACATGCTGTCTATATTAGGTAAACATTTTCCTGAACTAGAGATGCAGGTAAACGTCAACGTTAAACTAGAAACCCATTCAAATGAATTTTCTGCTTCTTCCTAATTATGTGAATATGTATTCCTTGCTTCCCCTTTTTTCCCAGTTGCTGGCAGCTCATACACTTGAGAAGGTATGTTTTATTCAGGAGAACAAAACAGGCAGGGGCCTGAGACTTTGGTGAATAATAAATTGATTTTGACTTGGCCTTTTAGCTCATTATGAATCTTTAAAATGATGAAATGTGTCCCCCCCGCCCGCTGAACTCCCCAGGTCTAGGCTGGGTGGATATGGAACTCAGATGTTTAATATCTGTTAAACAAAAGAGGTCAAAATTGAAGAAGATTTTGAATTCCAAATATATATATATTCATTCCGTCTATCCATCTGTCTGTCTGTACTTCTGTCCCATCCCCCTTTGTTATGGTTCAGATCACGAGTTTTTGAGCCAGCCACTCAGCTAATGTACAAATTCTGGTTGTGCCATAAGATTGGGGTGACCATAGATAGTTTATGGCTTAAATTTTATGCAGTAGTTGCTAGCAATAAATTTATAATAAATTATAAGATTTGTAATTAACTCATTTGATATTTATTAGCAGTGTACTTTATGCCACTCTCTAACCTGAATTTAATAGGGGTCTTTCTTAGTCATCTTTGTAACTGTGGGACAAGGTATCTGGTACATACAATTTAAAGGAATAGAAATTTATTTGGGCTCACAGTTTTAGTCCATGAGTGGCTGGCTCCAAGACAGAAACAAGATGGCAGGGGGTGCACAGCAGAGGGAAAACAGCTCATGTCCCAGGGACAGGAAGCAGAGGGAGAAGGAAGAGGTAGGGATGGGAGTAGGAGGTGTATACTCTTCCAGGGCAGGATTCCAGTGGCTGCCTCTTCTGACCAGGCCCCATGTCCTAATAGCACATACAGCTCTAAACTCAGTAATGGATGACCCTGTTGATAAATGCAGTGCCCCCATGAGCAGTGTCTGGCACAGACTCACACCAATGACTGTAGTGAGCTCCCAGGTCTTTGACCTTTGACTGTACTGGATGCTCTGGCTCCCTAATACATTGGCAGCCATTTTGGAGTCTTCAATCTCTGAACCAGCAGATGGCCACTGTCATCCTCTGATTCTGATCATGTAAACCTACTTCATACATTCCTTGTATCATTGTACATATATTTTATATTTAATCTGTTCCTCCAGAGAACATTAATTAATACGCCTTCCAAAAGCCCCACTTCTGAACATGAGTCCTTGGAGGAACGTTTTAGATCGAACCATAACAGGCCTCCTAGAAGGAGCCCTTGATTGAGAAGAATGTCCTTGAATCCTAGATTTACAAGTTTCTTCTAGATTGTAGATCCTCAAAAATCTGTAAAGTGAGTCTCAACCTTAATGCTCTCATCTCATTAATTATTTCTGTAACACAATTTTGCCATACAGAAGGAGTGCAATTCACTGTGGCAAAACCTGTAGGTAATCTGAAAATCTGTAATATCCACATTCAAGTAGATGCACTTTTAATAGCATGAAGCCAGTGAAGGTAATACTAATTTTAATAGGCCAAATTAGTCTTACTATTATGTTTTATTTGGCTCTATTCATTTCAAATGTTAGCACTATAAATTAGATGCCTTGCATTTCTTATTTCATGGTAAGTTTGGAAGTTCAGATGTGTATTTTACACTTACAGCCAGTCTCAAAGTAGAGCAGCCACATTGCAAGTGCCCGGTAGTCACACGTAGCTGTACAGCTGGACGGGATGACTCAAACCTAGCCATAGACATTCAGTGACCCCATGTCGGGGCTTCCAAACTCGTCCAGATTCACCCATCTAAGTGAACCATTTACCTCAGCACTGTTAGTTCTTTCAGTCACTTCTTAAGGATAGGGCTTGGGTTCTGCCTTTATGGGCTTTGGGCCCCGGCTTCAGTCTATGCTCTCCTTTGCACATATGCACTCTTTTCTGTCTCCCAAATACAAATGACCCTGATCCTCTGAGGGAGGCCTGGCCAGTACAGGCGGGTATCTCCCCTTCTGCCGTGTAAATATTCCATTACTGCTAATGCCCCTGTGAAGGAATTAATGTTTCTGTTGTTGTCCTCATCACCTTGTTTGTAAGGCATATATTACCTGTTAAATCTCCTCAAGTATATTCACATGAGCTAATTCTAAGCTCCATAACTCCCACTCCATATTTATGTCATTGGTATTCAGACCCCAAGGTAGGATTTTACATTTATTTGTTTCATTCCATCAACTGTGCCCAGCTCACCATTCTGACATATTAAGATATAAGAATTCTGCTTCTGTCATCCTTGGAATTCATTATGCTTTGCTGCTTGGCATTCTTAATGTGATAAGTGAACCTTCTATAGCATCCTCCAAAGAATTAGTATGCGGGTTGGGGCAGGAACTGGTCCAGTAAGTTGCTTTTGGGGGCTTATATCTTCACCCCCCCATTTCACCAAGTTCTTCCTGTGGTTCCCACCCTCTCTCTATAGTGTCTGGGTTAAGATCAGATTACTTGAGTCAGGTCTGTGCATCCAAAGCTACATGAATAATCCTGTTGCTTAGTCACTAAGGATTTTAAATCCTGGCCTCAGGAGTTCCTGTGCCTTATCTCGCTCAGTAAATTGGACTTTCCCTTTAGCTCAGTATCATGCTCACGGAATCTACCTTTCTTCCATCTCTGGTATCTCAAGTGCCAAAGACTGCTTTCCAGTCAAAGCCTCCTCTTCTTTTAGATCAGTGGGCCTCTCTGCAAATCCATCAAGCTCTAGGGTTTGAGCCTCACTCTTTACAAAGAACTCATGAGGCATCAAAATGTAAATAGAAAGCAAAATAAAAGACAGGTGATAGGAAGTAGGGAGATGGGATGGGCAACAAGATGTGGAAGAAGGGGAAGGGAGCGGAGAGAATAGGGAAGGAAAAAAGAATCGAAGAGAAACGTGGAGATAAAGTACTTGCATGTGGAAAGGGTACCAAGCGTTGTAGCAGGGAGGGATGGAAGGAGAAAGGGATGAAAAAGAGAAGAGAGATGTGTTACATACATGGACCGACTCCGTGTGAGAAATGCAGTGTGAACCGCAGACATGTAGTAATTTTAAAAAATGAAAAAAAAAAAAACACTACTGGGAAAACATTTATAAAGGTAAAAAAAAAAATAGTATAATGAATCGTGCATACCCATCTCAGGTACTCACAGACCTCTCCCATCCGAACTCCACCCCGGATTCTGATGAGAATTCCAGACACCATATTATGCTAATTTCTGAACATATTTATAAGAAATGAAAACTCCCCCCATCCCACCCCCAAAAAACCAACAGGTTTGTAGTAATTCCCTGTATCCCTGCATGTGGGCTGTTTCTCACATGCCCAGCCTGACTTCTGAGAGCCATTGCACAGAGGATATTCCTTTGACCGTAACCTTGTTGATGAAATAAGGCTTTTTGCTACTTAAGTAGAGCAGCAGCATTCAAGAAGACCTAGAAATCAATAGCTGTCCTAAAATGTATTGCCTTGGCCGTTTATCCACAGAGCTAGAAGACGGGAGAAAGCAACCGGGAGTGACAAGGGAAGGCTATTTTAAAAGTCTCATTTGCTCCTTTGGGAACACCCAGTTTGTTCTATTAGCAAAGTGTGGCCTAGCCCTAGAAATACAGGCATGCTCCTCCGACTGACTCCTGGAAGATCTATGTGTGAACTGATAGCTTTTTGTGAATGCTTTCCCAGGCATCTCATACTTTCACAGCAGGAATAGAAATATGTAGTTACTTACCAAGAAGGACAATCTGCCACGGGCTGCCCAATGGCTGAATTAGTACATCAGGCCCAAAGAGCGGGAGGGGCAGAGATCCATTTGGAAATAACTTTCGTGGGTAATTATACCCTCCTCTATGTGACCATGAAGTTCAGAGCATTCACAGATGTTTCTTCCCTATTTCTTTCTTTTTTTTTTTTTTTAAAGAAAAATTCTCTGCTATTCCCCTAGAAGGCAGCAGTATGAATTGAATTTTAAGTTCTCAGTACAGCCTTATCCTTGGGGCCTCTAGACCTAGCACTGCTTATATAAAATCACTTTGCCAGAAGTGACTGAGTCAAGTTGTCTACGCATCTGTAAGTCCCTGAGTTGTTGATTTACTTCTGCGACCTGGAAAGAAGGGAGACCATTAGCACTGTCATCGGTTTATAGGTAGATCCGAGACACATTTTCTGAGCTGCTGAGATCTCTCCTATCCCCCAGGAAACCATTTTATATTTTCTGACATTTTATGTGGTTCCTCTTACATAACAGTTTTAATAATAGTCTGCTTTGAATTGCAGTTACATTTATTTTATGTTATTTTTTTTTGTACTGAGGATTGTACCCAGGATCTTCAGTCTAAACTACTTCTCTATGCTCTTGCCTTTTGATTTATTTTTTTATTTTAAGATAGGGACTGGCTAGGTCCCTGGGCCAAGCTGCCCAGGCCGGGCATTAACTTGTGATTCTCCTGTCACAGCCTCTAAGAGTGTGCAGGTGACAGGCCTGTACCCCACACCCAGCTTATTTTTATGAATTTTCTATTCTACTTCTGTCTTTGTGGAACAAGGGCTCTAACTCATCCAGCTGTCTGTGCCATACATACAAGTATTTAAAAAATATTTCTTGTAATGAAATTCTGAAGTGCATGTATGATGATATAGAAGAAATACAATTAGAATGCAAAACCCCAATAAACGGGCTTCAAAAAATTCAGTATTTGACATTTGTTGAGATGTATGTAGTATAAAAAGGTGAAAAGGGAAATTTATTAAGTATGTGCCCAATACGTTGCTTGGAACTTGACATATCTCACTCTCTACTTGTATGTATAAATATGACACCGAGCCGTATTAACTGTATAATTAGTACGTGTTAGTAAACATAGCTGTATAGCAAAGGCAACCTTGTATATCATCTTCCTCAATCCTCACATTAAGTGAGAAAGAACCCCACAGTTATCCTCACTTCAAAGCGGAGCAAATCTAGGTAAGACACGTTAAAGACCTGTGCAGTGTACATTCCTGCAATGCTAGCGCCCTGGGAGGCTGGGCTTCTCCACAACTTAAGAAGGCCTTGTCTCAAAATGAAATATTTAGAAAAATGCTGATACCTGTAAATCAGTGTGAAGGCTCTGGGTTCAAATCTCACGACTATGGAACAAAATGTATAAAGACCCAAGCCTTGGCATTTGCAGGGTGAGTATTCCACACGTGGCCTGCCCACATCCAGAGATCCAGAGATAGCATTGGGTCTCCCGTGCTATCTCTCAGTTTGGACATGAGATGAAATTAAGTCACATAGTGTCAGCTTGTTAGACCACTGTCTCCCCTGGCCTGCCACATCACTTATCACAGACAGAATGGTAAGAGCTTGCAGAGGGTGCAGGAAGGATTTAGTGAACACTCTTTGTGCAGATATAAAATGGAAGGTGAAACCGTTTGCTCAAGTCAAGCCCTAACTCCAAAGCAGGTGTGGGGCCTGTGTTTCTCAGACTCGTTCCCCAGGTTCTGGAGCCTGGCGTTCTCTTGGCCTGCGTCCTCTTCACCCAGCATCCATTCCTGACCTCCTCCTTTTCCAGTCTTGGCTGGACCTGCACTCCCTCTGTGCGTGTGGGCTGTCACCTGCCTGCCCCCACCTAGCCCTGTGCTCTGTCCCTTCCGCCCTGCTCTGCTGACTTCATTTTTCACGGTGCGCATCACCTTCTAAGATTCTACATCACTTACTCTCTTTGCTCTTTGGCCAAGGGTTCCTGATTCAGGACGCATGTCAACTTTGCGAAGGCAGGGATTTTTTTACCCCCAATATATTTTCATGGACTTAGAAGAGTGTCAGGGAGTTGAACAATAGTGGGTGAATGAATGAAGGAATTGTTCTCAGGAGGGTTGCACAGCTATTCAGAGCCTGAGTCGCAAGTGGTGCTTGCACACTTTACCAGGCTAGGTTCCTTTCTGCTTCCGCACACAGTAAATACCGAGGCGAGAGAAGTGTCTCAACAGAACATTCGTGATAAAGCTGGATCCCGAATCATTGAAAAAGTAAGCACTTAATTCCTCCGTTTGCCTCTGGAGAGAAGTTTGAAAACCTGGTGTATCATTGAAGGGAAGATGAAGTTCCCAGTACGAAAGGAAGCTAAAATTCGTTGAGAACTTTGAGCAAGCTATCCAATGGAATTGTATGCTCCATCTCGTTTAGTCTTTCAAAATATTACTTCCACAGTAACAGTAGAGAAAATGGCAGTTCCGTGAGCTCAGTCCTCTTCTCCAGGATGATTCTAATGTCTAGAGTCAAGAACAAGAAAGACTATTAAAATTCCTAAGCCTGATATTTGTCATTAGTACTACCATTTTAACACCCCGAATAGGAGTAGAGGAGTGAAAAATATTTCCTACGTGAGACATAGCAGTAAATGTTTAGGGCGGGTTATGAGCAAAGACAGGTACATTTTCATCTTCTTTGATGTGCAGCACGTTTTTGTATTTGCTGAATGTAAAATGAAGTTTTGAGTTACTGCCACACAGAAAAGGCTGTACCAGGAAGTTATGTGTAAGAACTATTTCTGAGAATGTAGTTTGTGCCAAGCATTGAACTAGTTATTGAAGATATAGTTGGACCCTCAAGTTATGACTGGCCTAACATACAAACAACTTTGGTTAGTTAGGTTAATGGGCGATTCATCTGCCCCTTACTATCTATAGTGTGTACGCAGGGAAACATCCAGCTTTCAGCTGTATTGACTTAGGTACAACTAGATTTCGGGAACCAATCAAGTTCATAAGCCATGGGTCCACTGTACTGGATTAAAGAAGAAAAAAACAAATAGGAAGCCTGCTTTCAAATAGTTGATGGTTGGTACCAGCTTTTCAATGGTAATGGAATGAAATGCAAACTGTTAAAAGGGTCTATTGGGTTAAGACAGGAATGAAATTTCATCTCTGTTTTATGGAGAGACAGACTTAGGCCTATGTGTAGAATATAATTCTGCTCCAGAATTTTTTTTTTACTATAGAAAAATCAGAGAATGAGTCAGTAAGACCAGGTAACCAGTCATAGGGTTAATCTCCATTTGGGGAGGATTTATTACACTTTACCAGGTGTGATCATTAATTGTGATGGGTCAACTGGAATGGATTAGTGGAGCACAGTTCTGGGTGTGGTGTATTGATGATTGACAGTTAGACCACAAACCAAGGGCAAACATCCACCCTAGATGTAGGTAGAACCAACCAGGAGGCTCTCCCAGATGGGATGAAAAGGGAAAAAAGGAAGTCCTACCTTTTCTTCTTTGGAAGAGCTCTGGTCTTCACTACTCCCTTTAGATATTACTCTCTAGTTCCTTTGGGGTCCCAGTGCACACCTTCAGCTTTCCAACAGACTCCTGCTGGCCTTCACAGGGAGTGCTGGGCCTTTCATCTTCACCTGGATCCCCCAGCTGTGCAAAGTGCAAAGGGCAGTTTTGTGTTCTCACTCCCTTGATTCTGTGGCCTACCTTATAGATCCTTTGGGTAGTCATATAGATTTTATGTATTAAATCTGTTCCTCTAGGGAACCCTATCAGATACAGATTTTGGTACCAGCAGTGGTTTGAGAGAAGTGGTTGTAAGGATGAATTTCTCTAATAATTGCAGTGCTTTGGGTAGTTTTCTGTGTAAATTGGCTAAAGTTGCCTTGGTTTGTCCTTCTGATAAAATGGACTGTACTGGTAGTGCATGATGTGAACTGCTTAAAGCCTTACACAGTTTAGATCCATTTGCTTATCCTGATTCACCACTTGTGAGGTGCCGGTAGTTTTATGACCGTGTATACAATACTTTGGAACATTTTTGGAAGAGTGTAAAGTATAGTGATGAAGGGTGGTTGCTTTTTTAACAAACTAGCAACGGAAAATCATGAGCTCCAGATGCATACAAACCATCTAAAGGCTTGTGTATGTGGAGACATATTAATAAAGGAAAATAGGGGGCTCAAAGTGTCCAATTCCCAGGTCCAGATTGCGTAAAGAATTTAAAGGTTTCTGAGTGTGCTCTGAAGAAGCTTCTCTTCTTTAGCCATAGGGCTGATGTTAAATAAACCCAAACACAAGCCCTTATAATTTGATTGGCTGAATTACAACATAAGTTCATGGTCCAGTCTTGAAGGGCATCTGAAGTTAAAGTGAGGGTTCCAATTAGAAAAGAATAGGATCTTATAAATCTCTGGCAGGAAACTGGTAAGTCTAGGATCGCTGAACTCCTAAATCCACATGAAATTATTTTGCTAGAGGAAAAGATTTCCCCACCCTCACTGGTAGAGGTATCTCCACCCCACTTGCTCTGCTGCCGGCCTCTCTTCCTATACCTGAGGAAACTGATCCTGTGTAGCCTATGGGAATGGGAATGACCATCCCTGATACATTGCTCAGGACATGCCCCACTGCTCACGTTTGCCTGTAGGCCTAGAACCAGGCTCAAATCCTGGAAGTCTCCTAGAGATGCCTGATAGCCCTCGGTTTATTGTTGATGAGGGGATTCAAAAGTTCAGGGAAATGGGAATGGTGCAGTGGATTGCCCAGGTAAAGCCTAATCCTCCAAAATGGAAAGATCCAGAAAATGCACCCTTCATTAACACCTTAAGGGACAGATTTGTGAGAGGAGCACCAGGATCTTTGAAGAGCCCCGCCATTGCTGTCTGTATGCCAGATATTAACGTGGGGACCTCAGTCACTAAGTTGGGAATCTTAAGGGAAGTGGTCTTAGTTGAATCCTGGAGTGGCAAGGTTCAGGTAGCATTGCTCAACAGTCAAAGACAAGGTGCTCGATCTTATCATAATGGACAGCAGAAGGAAAGCAATGGACAGGATGGTCTGACACACGTAGGCCTCTGGTGTTGGCTGATTAGTCATGGTGTTCCCCAAAGTGAAATAGATAGCGTGACTACTGAAATTTTAGTGGATTGGATAAGCATAAAAACTTCAGGACAATAAGCAAACATATATCTCAAATCCTAGCACCCATTTTCCTGACTTGAGCCCATTTGCTGACCCAGAATTTCTTGAGTAATGAGGAAGCTCAGTCCCCTTGAGGGATGACCCCAGTGTATCACCAAAAGTTAAGCCATCAGTCTTTCTCAAAGTCACCTAAGGCCTTTTACCAGAGTAACCGCGCACTAGGGAAAGGGAAATGAGCAGACATTTTTGGGCCTATTGGACACTGCTTCCAAATTAATCCTGGTTTGAAATCATCTAAAATGTTATTGTGGCCTTCCAGTAACAGAAGGGGCCTATGGAGGCCAAATGGTCAGTAGAGTTTTAGCCAAAGTCTGACTCATGCTGGGTTGCATAGGTAGAGAAATTTGTCCTGTAGTCATTTCTCTAGTTCCAGCATGTGTAATGGGGGCAAATATGCTAAGTGCTTGACACAATCCTCACATGGTTTCCCTGACCTGTAGGACAAAGGCTGCAGTGGTGGGCAGGCCAGGAAGCCTTCAGAATTGCCTCTGCCTGGGGAAATGGTAAATTGCAAACAGTATCCCATCACTGGGAAGTGCAGAGATTAATACTGCCTTCGAGGACTTGAAAGATGTAGGAGTGTTTGTTTTCACCACATTCCCATTTAACTCTCCTATTTGGCCTGTACAAAAGACAGATGGATCTTGGAAATGATGGCAGATTACCGTAGGCTTGATCAAGTGGTGCCTCCAGGTGCAGGTGTTGTACCACATCTGGCTGCTTTGATTAAACAAATTAACATACCTCCTGGTACCTGGAATGCAGCTGCCGATTTGGAAAATGCCTTTTTCCCTGTACATATCTGTAAAGCCCACTGGGAGCAACATGTGTTCAGTGGGCAAGGCCAGGAATGCACCGTCGCTGTCCTACCTCAGGTGTGTATTAACTTATTTCAGGGTCATGACTGAGTTTTCAGGAATCTTGAGCATCTATTCCTTCTACAGGGTATCACACTGGCCCATTACTTTGAAGATGATTGGACCAAGTGAGCCGGAGTTAGTAACCACTCTGGAATCATTAGTAAAGCATTTGTGTCCCAGAGAATGGAAAATAAATCCAAATAAACTTCAAAGTCCCTTTACCTCTGTGAAATTTCTAGGAGTCCAGTGGTGTTGGGCACTCACAGATATTTCTTCTTCTAGATGAAGGGTAAGTTGTTGCATCTGGCTCCTTCTACAACCAAAAAAGGGTACAATAACAACTGTGCCTATTTGGATTTGAGGGGCAACATGTTTCTCACTTGGATATGTTGCTCTAGTCCACTTGCAGAATGATTGTGAAAGCTTCACATTTTGAATGGGCTCCAGGACAAAAGAAGGCTCTGTAGCAGGCCCAGCCTGTTGTGCAGGCCATTTTTCCCTAGAGGCCAAGTGATCCAGCAGATCCCATGGTACCTGAGGTGTCGGAGGTAGATAAGAACACTATCCCACAGGAGAACCATAGTGGAGGCCTTTAAGAATACAGAGCAAGACTCGGCCATCATCTTCAAAGAATCAGTCTCCCTTTGAGAAACAGCTCCTGGCCTGCTTCCAGGCCTTTGTGGAAGCTGTCAGCTTGGCCCTGTGTCACCAGCTTACCACGTGACTTGAGCTGCCCATCATGAATCATACAGGTCACACTGTTCTGTGACCCACCACATCCTAAAGTTGGATTGTGCAGCAGCAATCCATCATCGACTGGAAGTCATACATATGTGTTCAGGCCTGAACAGGTTCAGAAGGCATAAATTACATGAAAAAGTAGTCCAAATGTCCATGGTCCCTTCTCCTGTTATACTGCCCCTAGCATGTGTCTGTGGCTTCATGAGGTGTCTGTGGCTTCATGAGGTGTACCCTATGATGAGCTGACAGATGCAGAGAAGACTAGGGCCTGGTTTACAGGTCGTTCTGCATGTTATGGAGGCTTTACCTGAAAGTGGACCATTGGAGCAATGCAGCACCTTTCCAGGACATGCCTGAAGGGCAGGGGTGAAGGGAAATCTTCATAGTGCATAGAACTTTGGGCAGATCTCCTGGTCATACAATTGGCTTGGAGGAAAAAATTGGAACATATATAACTGTATATGAATTCACAGGCTACAGCCGGTGGTCTGACCAGATGCTCAGAGACTTTAAAGAAACATGACTGGAAAATTAGTGACAAAGATATGTGGGGAAAAAGTACACAGATAGACTTCGCCATATGGGTGAAAAATGTGAAGATTTTTATGTCCCATGTAAATGCTTGCCAAGGGATGACCTCAGGAGAAGAGGACTTTAATAATCAAATGTATAAGATGACACATTCTGCGGATAGCAGTCCACTTCTTTCTGCAGATGCCTGCCATTGCCCAGTGGGCTCATGAACAAAGTTGCCATGGTGTCAGTGGTGGGGGTATGTGTGGGCTCAGTAACGTGTACCACCTCTCGCAGGGGTGACTGGGCTATGGCCACTGCCGAATGCCCAGTCCATTAGCAGCAGGGACCAACACTAAGTCCCTGATTTGGCACCATTCCCCGGGATGATCAGCTGTAACCTGGTGACAGGTTGGCTACACTGCACCACTTCCATCACAGAATTGGCAGCTCTTTCTTCTTACAGGAATCCATACTTATTCTGCCCATGGATGTGCTTTACTTGCATGTAATGCTTCCACCCAAACTACTGTCTGTGAACTTACAGAATGCTTCATCTACTGTGAACTTACAGGATGCTTCATCTACTGCGAATGTACAGAATGCTTCATCTACGTCATCTACTGAGAAATTACAGAATGCTTCATCTACTGTAATGCCTACACAGATTGCTTCTGATCAGAGTATACATTTCACAACCAAAGAATGGAGGCTGCGGGCTACGATGCTTGTGGTAGTCAGTGTTCTTTCCATATTCTTCACTACCCAGAAACAGCTGAGTTGAAAGAAGGGTGGAATGGTCTTTGGAAGATACAATTACAACATCTGCTAGGCGGCAGTACCTTGTAGGGCTGGGACAAGGTTCTCCAGAACACTGTATATGGATCAGTATGCACTGTATGGTTATTTTTCTCTGATATCCTGGATTCACAGGTCCACAGCTAGAATTCACTAGTCTAGGGATCAAGGTGTAGAAGTGGAAATGGTACCACTTACCATTACCTCTCCTGACCCATTAACAAAAGTTTTGCTTCCTTTTCCCATGAACTTGTACTTTGCTTGCCTAGGAGGAGTCTTAGTTCCAGAGAAAGGAAGGTTTAAACCAGGAAGCACAACAACAATTCCACTAGATCGAAAGTAAAGATTTTGATTTCCTCGTGCCTCTGAGTAAACAAGCTGAAAAAGGAGTTATGGCTTGGGCAGGGGTAATCAATGCACACTACCGAGGGAGAATTGGACTGCTGCTACTCCACAATGGAAGGGAGGGAGAACGTATGTGTCATGCAGGAGATCCCTTAGAGCACCTCCTAGCATTACCATGTCCTGCTATTAAGGTCAATGAGAGAGTACAACTAACCAATCCAGACAAGATGACAAATGGTCCAGAACCTTCAGAAATGAAAGCTTAAGTCACCCACCAGGTAAAGAACCTGGGCTTGCTGAGGTGCTTGCTACAGGCCAATAGAATATAGGTTGGGAAGTAGAAGAAAGTAGCTTTAAATACCAGTTAAACCACGTGATCAGTTATGGAAATGAGGGTTATAATTGTCCTATTTCTTTCCTATTTTGCTAACATGCATATATTTGCGAACGGTAAGTAGGTTATCCTTGTTTTCTTTGTAACATACTGTTGATAGACAATATCAAGTTTTAAATCTATATCAAAACGTTTGAGTTACAGGATGTTAGGAGAAGAGTAACCATCACCCAAAGAAACTACCTTCTGTTCTGGGGAGGGAATTAGTGTGTTTCTATTAGTAGGCAGGGTGGTTTTATCATGTGAGGTGAAATAACAGAACTTGCTAGTGCATTTGGAGGCCAAGTATGGTTTTAGGAGATATGTCTAGTTGTCAAGTTGGCAAGGTGTGGATTGTGACCATTAATCGTGATAGGCAGCTTGAAGGAATTAACAAATGCCTAATAGATTAGTGGTAAGCAGTCGTAAGTGTGTCTGTGGCTAAATGACATGTAGGCAACAGGCTGAGGAGGGAAGACTCATCCTGGATGGGATGAGGGTGGCAGCAGGAGATATGCCTGTGGCCGGGACAGAATGAAAAGGGAAAGATGAGGATCTCTTCCCTTTCTTCTGTGGAAGTTCTGTGATCTTAGTGCCTGGGTGAGATCCTGTTTTAAAAACATTAAAGAGAGTTGGGGTTGTAGCTCAGGGCAAAGGCCCTGGTATCCATCCCAAGTATCACACACACACACAAAATGCCGAATAAGTACACAACTTCATTTGCTTTTCCCGGAGAGCCAGTTATTAAATGTCTCCTTGTGCAGTCCTGCTCACCAGCCTTTGCCTGATGCAGTTACCTGTTCCCTCCATCTCAGTTTCGGTTTCTGCTCTGTGCCGCACCTCTGGTACCCTGGCTCCCTGGAGGCCCCAGCGAGTTGTTGCCATCTCTGATGCTCGCCATGTGCTAAGCAAGCAGGGGACCCAGGCGGCTTTCCCACTATTTTGGCGACATAGATAAAAGGCAATATTGCCTTGTGCCTTGACTGCTTACAGAACTCTCACAAGCACACTTCTTTCATTTCAGCCTCGCCGTGCCAACCCCTAATGCGGGCATGCTTCCACAGTGGGTGGATGAAAACAGCCAGTTGGCAGGGGATATGCATTAAGAACTGCTTACTACCCGCTCCCAGTGGCCAAGGCTTAGCTATGTGCCATCCCCTTGAATCCCTCACGGGAGGCTTCTCAGTACTTTGTATAGTCTTCCTCTGGATTTTAAATAAACAGTTTGCTGTTGTGTGTGAAACTTCTTCATGGCCATAACTCAAAACCTAACTTTCCTTCCTTCATTGCACGTGTGTGTCACCAAGTGACACTGTGGCCTTCAAGAGGGTTGGGAAGTGGCCTCACCCTTCCATCCCCAATGACCACCTAGGGCGTGGGTGTCTGTCAAACTTCCAGTCTGATGAATGAATGCTGTGCTGCGAATGCCAGGAAACAGTGGCTTCTGATCACTGAACTGCTGCTAGTCCATGCCAAAGTGCTTACTCTGTACCACCAAGAAAGCTGTTTGTCTGGGTGACATTCCTTGCCTGAAATGGTTTTAATGGAGTCAGAGGCCTACTGGACATGAAAGTCAGAGCAACATGGGTGTTCTGGTTTGCTCTGGTCTAGGTGACATGTGGTCCCTGAATCCTGTTTAAAGGCCTTCCTTTCTTATCTTTGCTTGGAAACAGTGATATTTCTTTGCCCTGACATTTACATTCTTTCTGACCCTTCCTGTGATCACAGGTCTGTATACTGCTTTTGTAATATCCTTCCAGGTCTTGGGGTCAGGGGTGCCCTGTTAAGTCCCACATATTAGCAGGTTTTCCTGGATGTCCTCAGAGAGAGGTGGTGAACATTTGGCAAGCTCTTTATGTTACTGATGTTTCAAGTGATAACAAGGGCTGGCAAGGTCACCTTTAGGCTATAATGCGGTAGGTGTCAGACTTCCTGAAGCAAAACCGTTCCCATGTTTTCTCCCAACTTGGAAAAACACGCTGTGTACAAGTAAAGTCTTAATTCATTTTGGTCTGTCTTTCACAAAACTGATAATTTTGACCGCGAATTTCTTAAAAATAAATAGTACACTTAACTCCTTCTTTGAAGCAGCCATTGTACTAAAATCTTTTGATAAAATCCTGGAAAAAAAAGAAATGATCCTTATTGTCTTGGGATGCACACTCCAAGGCTGCCTCTGGCGAGAACCTTCTTGCTGTATCACATCCTTGAAGAAGGTGAGGGAGAAGTGAAATGCAGAGTAGAGCACTCCTCCTTGTACCAGGAATCAATTTCTGCCAGAACTCACCTGTTCCCATGATTACAGCATGAATCCATTGACAAGGGCAGAGAAATGGATCCAGGTAAGATAAGTGCATCCTGTAGGAGAACAGGACTCAGAGCAGGCTTCTCTGTGGACTTGCACCTCCCGCTCCTGAAAATGAGTGGAATCAGCTGCAGAGGTCATTACAAACACTAGCTTGCTAAATACTATTTATTTCAACCATATAAGGTAAATGCTATTATAATGCAATGGAGACAAACAGGTCCGAGTAACTTGGGAGAGTTCACACAGGTGGTACAAATCAAGGTGAGGTTTTCAATGTTGCAGTTTGATTTCATAATTTTTTTTTTCTTAGTGACCGTCTTAAACCTGACTGTGGTGTATTTGATCATTTTGCTCTGAAAAAGTAAATGGAGAGAGGGAAAAAGGGAGGGAGAGAGACAGGGGTAGAGGGGTGGTGGAGGGTGGAGGCGGGGAGAGACTGAGATTGGAGGCAGAATAATCAACAAGGGCAAATTCCCTGTGTCAGGGAGTGGAGGATGCTATTTATCCTCCAGAGGGTGTTCACTGGGGCTGGAGCTCGGACAGCAGCTCAGATTTATCTTTTTCAAGGATCATGTGGGCTGCAGTGTGAAGAGTGGATTGCAATGAGAGCTTGTGGGAAGAGCAGCCGGGGGCTCCTGTGATCAGTCCTCTCAGGGGAAACAGTGCGAAGACCAGAGTGCGGCAGTGGAGGCATCAAGAAATGAAGGGTCCAGGCTGTCCGTAGAAGGAACATTGACAAACACCCTTCCGTCTGATGTCCCCACAGCACCCTCATCTGCTCCTGCTTGGGTCCCTGTGCTCACAGGGCTTTTCCTCCCTCCTAGCTACCTGAGCCCTGTCTTCTGCTGTCCTCCATCCAGGACTGTTACAGCCGTTACTTCAGCTCTGGTTACCTGAAGCGCATCTTGACATTGTTAGTACTTAGCCACCGTACTTGAGTTTTTCTGATCTCCCCATCCAGGTAAATGTCTTGAGCATTAGACGAGCGACTGAACTGCGATTTTTCCCTGCGGCTGCACAGCTACTCTCTCCCTGCCTGTGCTGAGCAGCTGTGGTGCAGCGTGGGTTGCAATGCTGGAGTCTGGGAGCACTGGTCTGAGCCAGGAGTTCCACCCTCACTAGCTGCATAACCAAACAGCGCATCGTCTTGCGTGTCCCCATTTCCGCTCTGTCAGATGGACACAACTCCCACTACATGAAACACTTCCAAGGATGGCTTGGTGCATCCAGTCAGATGGTGAATGTGCAAATACTTTCAAGACTAAAGCATTCCTTATAACTTTGTGGGATATGAATCATGTTATTGTATAAAACAATGCCCTGGGGAGAAACACAGCTCCAACAGGTTTAGAAAGAAAATATGAGTTGCAGGGGAAGATCCTGGTATTTATACTTCACACAATGGGAGGGATCAAGGCAGGTATGTGTCCTGCAACTCGAGCTCAGATACTTTGACTACTCGTGCTCAAATTCTCATTTGTGCTCCACCTCTCTCGTTCCTCCCCACCTTCCTTCCTATCTTCCTGTCTCTTTCTCTCTCCTGTTCTTTCTCTCTCCCTGTTTCTATTTCAGTCGACTGCTTCCTGTGGTGGTACTTAGCTTCTCCCCTCTGCCCTTCTGTGTCACTCTTCTACAGATGGGGCTTTTTCATGTGGCAAGAGATTGAGTCGTGAGAAATCCAGGACGTACATCATGATATGTCAAATAGTGACAGAAGATAATTTCCAAATTATTGACCTGATTTGTGTGATAGACCTATCTTGAACCAAGCACTATAACCATGGCGGGGGGGTTGTCACCAAATCAATTTATTTTTTGTGCAAGTTCGAATTATACGTTTGTCGTTAGAATGTCCAAAGGAATGACATTATTATTAACAGAATTGAAAGTAATGCCAGGCAGACCAAAGAGTTCAGGTCCACTACAAATCATAGTAAGAAATGTTTGTAGCATTGAGTTGAGTAGGTGAACTAGTTGGCATATTAGAAATGAGGGAAGAACGTGCAATAAACAAAAGCAGTATTCTGCAAAATTAAGTCACCTTGCATAGATGATATGCTCAGAACACATGAACAGAGACGACCTACAGATTTCATCCAAAGACAGTCAGATTGATAACAATGAACAACAAAAGATGGAATTTTACAGAAGGGAATCAAGACAGATTGAACCATGGGAGATGGTGAGGGGCGACATGTTAGAAAATGACAAAAAGACACAAATAAATCAACAAATGCAAGGTGCAAGACTATTAATGTCCTTCCCCTGATGGAGATGGATTGTAATTACAAACAGAAGTCAGTGGAATGTGTGAAGATTGTATTTATGATCAGATCTGATTAGACAAATGATGACAAATGAGAAATGGTTGTAAATTGCCCAGAGATAAGCTCTGTGTTGCTAGGTAACAAACCAACAGGATTCCCAGTAGAACCAAAGAAAAGAGAAGAATTAAGAGAACATGCTATTTTCTGGACCTCTTCCCTTTTTTTAATTTTGAGGGACTTTTATAGAGTGCTAAAGTTTTAGGATTTCACCTGGGTTCTTATAATCTCATTCAGAGTACATCGTCTCAATTTTAGTTGAGTAGCTAGAACTTTATCAAGAGAATCTCGGTCCAGTGAATTAGAAGTGAACACTCTTGAAACAACATAATATCTATCTTATGTGTATTCATTAAATTCATCAGCATTGACAGAGCTTCTTTTATATGGAGGATATAGTTTAACTTTTCTATCAATTTTATAATTGTTATAATTTTGGTGGTACTAGGGATTGAGCTTTTTCACTGAGCTACGTCCCCAAACCTTTTCTATTTTCAGACAGGTTCTTCTTAAGTTGCCTAGGCTTAGCTGCAACTAGAGATCCTCCTGCCTCTGCCTCACAGAATGCTGGTATTGCAGGTACCCACCATCATGCATGGCTATGGGAGGCATAGTTTTAAATATTGTAAAGTGTTAAAAATATCTGACGGTAACTATACTTGTGACGTGTGGGACAACTACTTCGAAGATAATAGAAGAAGTCTGGCTCATCCACAGCAGACCAGGGGAGGATGGTCCTGTGTGAAGTAATTGAATGGAATGTAGACATTCAACTCTCAGAGGAGAAGGCTTTGGAGGGGGTTTAGGACCCACACTTCTTTCAAATCTAGAGTCATAGTCTGTGAATAATGAAAGTGATTTAGTCCATACTCCTTGGGATGCCCTATTAGCACTGTATAGAAGCCCCCAGGAGACTTCAAGGACTTTCTGAGATCTAGAGAGAGGGGCTGGCAGCCGGATGTGTCTGAGAATGGACCAGGTGCTGCTGTGAAGTTAGGTCTCCTCCTAGAGCTGGCTGTCAACAAGGGCCCTTCTCTGCTCTCCCAAAGGTTCTCCTCCCCTAGCCGTTGCAATAGTAGTAAAATGGCATTGTCTTCATCTCTCACCAGGCCGAGTACAATAGGTTCTGACTTGTCCTTTTCATTTCTTCCTTTAACGCCTCAATCCATTCTCTACAAGCAGCCAAAATCATTAAAATACATACATTTATGTAGACACGTATATCATTCCTACACAATATTGGCCATAGGTTGCTTAATAGCCTTCAAGGGCCTTCTCCTGGATCTTGTGTTAGTCAAATACTGGGTCTGTAATGTTTCATGAGAAACCATCCCCAAAGTGACAAAAGGCAATGGTCACTTCTTTCACTCATATGCTTATGATTTCAAGGAATGGCTCTGAAGATCTCATTTGACCTGAAGTGGACTTGGCTCCAGACCGTAAATTTGGTGTGTGTGCAATGAGCGTGTCTGTCATTCTTTGGGAGCCAACCAGCGGCGGCAAGTTTTCTTTTGGCAAAGGCAGCCGCTGAGGGCAAAGCTAGGTGATGTACAAGCACATTCCAAACTCCTGCGTGTGTCTACAACACAGCAAACACCAAATTCAAGGGATGGAGAAGTGTACTCTTCCCTTTGTGTGATCCTCCTTAACTGATAGGGTGGGTGAGATCATCTCCAAACCTTACCACTACCGGTTTTTTACAGTTGTACATGGAGCACAGCATGTTGAACAATCATCTCACCTCCCAGAAAGCCAAAGTAACATTCGAACTCATTCCCACACGTGTAGCTCCTACACCTGTTTTGCTCTAGATTGTAAATTGTCACCCAGTGCCACTCCGCCTCGGTCCCTGCATCGCACACACACTGATCTTTCTTGCCATCTAATATGCTAAGCTTGTTCCTGCCTTTACCATGGGTCTGTGAGGAAAATGATCTTTCGCATTGCCTGGAATTATCTTCCCTGGTCCCCATCTATTCACAGCTAGCTCTGGCTGACTTGCTCCATAAATAAATCCATGAAAGGCATGGCCCCCAATTTGGAGAAGTCTACCTCGATTCTTTCATTCTTTATAGCTTCGGCTTGGTTCTGTTTTTCTGTAAAACATTTCTCTCTGCCCCATATGTTACTGTTGTGTTGTTTTTTTTTTTTTTTTGCATTTGTTTATAGGATAATTATCATTATTCTGCTCTGGAAAATGAATTTCCTAAAAAAGAGCATTTCCTTTGCTTTGTTGTTTTGCACCCTTAGCATCTTAAACAGTGATTGGCACCTAGCTTTTGAGTAAGAATTGTATAGGAGGAAATTTTCCCCAGGAAATCTCTTCCCAGAATAGGGCACCTATGTACTCAATATGGAAATATTTCCGTCCTCTCCTTTTGTTCTCATTGATTCACATGAATAACATCTTTCATTGTGAAAAAATTATAGATTTACAAAGAAACCATTTAGTCAGTAGAAATCACCACTAAGATAGTATATATCCTTCTCAGCCTTTTCTTTTTGCTGAAAATATATGCATATGCAATTATTTTTATATGCCCCACACTGCTTGTGCTTTTACAGCTGTCATCTTTTCATGTCAATAATCATGATCTACATCATCTTTTATTGGCTTCGTATTACTTCCTGCACAGCTGGGCCTGCATATCTTTGTGCTTGAAGCTTTCACCCTGCTTCACTTGTTACTTAGGATGAATTTTAGAAGCAGAATTTCTGGATTAAAAGGCATTTGTGCTATTTCAAGACTTTGGAAACATAGTCAGACGATCAAAGTGTACCAGTTTTTACCTCATATGCATGGTGTGAGATCGCTTTGGCTACTCCGACATCTCATTGGTCATTTCTAGTTTAATTCAATGCCAAATAAGGTTAGCATTGTCAGTATTCCTTCCATGTCTTGGCTCCTGAAGGTCTGTGGACTTGCACTCACCTTTGGGAAGTATTACTGAGGCCAGAGTTTTTTGTCGTGGACAGCAAAAGAATTTGGGGCGTAAAGAGAATTTGGGGAACCTTCAAATTCAATCAGGAAAAAACCTACAGTTTCATGTTCGCTAGTCTAAAACTGAAATTTTGAGTTCCTTCCATTAGGAATATAAACTGTAACCAAATTAGCATTGGCATTGTTTTGACTTTTGTTTGCTTTTTTTAAAAAGTCATTAATTTTATTGGTACATTTTAGGTATGCAGTACAATGACTTTCGTCATTGGAAATTTGTACCTTTGCACGACAGATCTTGTTTTTATTTTCCCCTTTTCCTCTGCCCTCCCTTCAACCCCTCTTCCCTCCCTATTTACAAAGACTTTGTTTCCATTTTCCCTTTTCTCACATTTATTTCTTTCCCCTGTCCTTCCCACTTTCCCTTCCTCTTCGGAGCTTTTCTTACCACTTGTTTTCTTTCAGTCACAGAAGTTGTTGTGTAATACTGCAGAGGTTTTAAATATCTCAGTCTTGTTTATGTTCAGTGATGCTGTAGAATAATTATTGTTATAGATTTGGTCACAGTGCATTGATTAAGGAACATACATTTTACTGTTTTTAAATTTATTAATTTTAGTGTCAAAAAATCTACACTTTAACATGTTTGTTTGCCATTGCAAATTATATGTCTTTTAATTTAAATGTTAAAAATCATTTTTTCCCGTTAAGTTTATTGGTACATTCAAAGCAAACACTACAGTTACATTTATCATTGGGATCTTGTACCTCTACATGATATGTCTTGGTTTTTATTTTTCCCCATACCTCTGCCCTCCCTTCATCCCCTCACCTTCTACTATTTACAAAGACTTTGTTTCCTTTTTTTTCATTTTCCACATTTTTTCTTTTCCTTTATTTCCTTTCCCCTCCCCTTCCCACTTCCCTTTTAGCCATTTTCTTCCTATTTCACACTCCCAGTTATACCATTTGAACCTTATTTATACTTTTATTTTTTCACACCAGGGAAACTATTCGGTATTTACTCATGTATCCTATTTATTTCACCTAAGAGTATGGCTTCTATGTGCATCCATTTAGCTAGAAATGTTCTTAGTTTCTCATTCTTTATGGCTGAGTAGTACTCCATTTTATAGAAAGACCATATAGCTTTTTTATGTTACCAAAGGGAACACATAAGACAGATTAAGGACTCCTATGAATTAATGGGGCAGGCGTTAGTTAGCTTATGGACTTGGTCTTTAGCCAGGCTTAATGCTGCCTGGACACAGGTAGGTGACTTGGCAGAATGATGAGCTACTGGGCGTGGCAACCTGTGACGGGAGATAGAAGATCCAGCAGGACTGGGTCAGGAAAGCACCGCCAAAGCTGCAGAAAAAGAAGTAAACCTGCAGGCATAGTTTGAAATTAGTGATGCAGAAGCTGAATTCAGCACGTTTATTTAGCTTGGCCTCCGTGCATTTTAAAAATGTGAATTCAAATATCGTCAAGTGGGGGAAAGTGCTTTGTCTCTCCGCGATGCCTTGCACCCTCTTTGCTGTTACTCCAAACCTCCTTTACCTGCAGGGACTTGAACTTGAAGCCTCCAGGAGAAGCTGGGAGCACAGAACGCAATGGGCATGACATTGGTGAGGAGATGGCAAGGGGCCTGCGTGCTGCTGATCTGTGGCTCCCTGACCTGATTTTCGTTTTCCCCCTTGAAAATCCTGGTCCCAACTGGTGTCAAGACTGAACTGGAAATGGGATCAAAAGCAGAGACCAAAGAGGGCAGCAGGGTTTCTGGCCCATTTCAGGGGCCTTCCCCAGCTGGGATATACCAGTTCAAAAGCATGGCATAACCATTTCTTAAATAAATGGGCACCTTGGGTTAAGTATTATCTTTCCAGTGCTTCTTTGGGTGGTCTTCTGCTACCCAAGGGATCAGAAAAACCAAAAGCCTGCAGAGGCCAGTTAGGGAGCCTCAAGAAGTAAGGTCACGTTGCCCAGGGAATCTGTCCCTGCCCCGTCCCAAGCGGGGAGGCACCCGCTGTGGTTTAACCAATGGCATCCCCAGGGGCCTATGGAAAAAAGTGGTATTCCAGATTTTCATGATGAGATGCCACTTTTTAAAATATTAAATCTCCCTACTTTAAAATGGATCACTTCCACAGATTGTAGATGTCCTCACGTAGCTGTCACATTTCAATATTTGCCTGAATGCGTGGAGGGATACACACAATTTAAGGTGGGCCAAAAAATCCTGGATTGTTGAAACAATGTAAAAGCCATTGAAAAGCAGTATTTTAAAGAGCAAAAATGGCTGGACTGAGATAGAGTGAAATCAGAGAGAAGAAAAAAGAGTAATCATCCTGACCTGCCTCTATTTAGAACTTGTGTTTGGTTCATTATGGATTTTGCCTTGAAGTTTGATTTTTAATCCACTGCATCGAATATTGTTCATGTTGATTACTGAGAGTTTTTAAACCTCTGATTTTTAGCCCTGTGCCCAACAGCTTACCTTCACTTCTCCCCACTCTTTATCCTGCTTTCTTCATTTCCTCTTCCTATGAGTTAAGACACTGCCTAACACTGCCTGGTGACCAAAATGGACCATGGGACTGCATAACCATATAAATTTCTACGCCCAATTCCAGGACAGTCTGCCTCATTATACCACAGTGGGTTCAGGGGAAAACATGTTTAAAAAGTCCAGATATTTCTGATAAGTGATTCTGTTTGGGAACCAGTGAGTTAGATCATTTCTAGGTTCTTTGTGACTGTACTATCATAGCACTTCACCTTATGTTCCTTTCCTATTTTTATGGTAAACACCCCTGGGATTATAGCCCCTTAAATTGGTAACATCTTCACGTGAGTTAATTTAATAGCTTGTTTTTCTCTTGATGAGAAGAACCCTAGACCCAGGACCTGGGGGAGGGATCTGATGGCAGGAGAGATGATCTCTCCACAGAGCATTTCCAAGGAAGTCAGGGGACTGGGAATGCCCCTGGGTTCAACCATGAACAACAGGAAATTGCTTTTAATCAATCTGAGAATAAATGGAAGTGCATGGCATAGCATTCTCTCTTTGAAGAGATGTCAGGAACACTTTCAATCTTTTATCTTCCCCAAAACAGCGGGAGGAACGCCACTGGAATCAGCCCTGTAATTTCTACTCAGTAATTATACCTGTCACCACTTCCGACAGAGCAGATATAAATAGCTAGTTATCTTACTTTTTCTGCTTTGCTTTGTATTATTCCATCTCCAACTGCAGACTTCAGCAGCTGGTGCTAACACGAAGCCTTCACAGAAAACACCCTGCTAGACCTTAGACCCACATTCAAAATGCCACATGTGATGGATTGGGAGAATCTCATTTGACCACAGAACTCTGATCTGTAAGATTTATGACAGGTGACAGGGAGAAACAGGCACCGAGGGAAGGGGTTTTGCTTTCCATCTCCAGTTCCATTTCTCCCGCAGTAGGAATATGCACGTGCACGCGTGTCTGCTGCGCTGAGTGTGTTGTTACACCCACATGCCTGGTCTCTGTGCCCAAGTGACACACCAGGACGAAGTCAGGGCTTCTGGGAGGTGGGTTAATCCTTTCAAGATGCCAAAGAGCCATGTCATGTCAGGATGTCAATGTCCTCGAGTGGAGGCAAGACAGAAATATGCCCGAAAGGCCTCCGTGGGGATGATTAGTACTGTTGCAATTACTATTGTCTCACAGTCACGCAGGGCTGTGACTTTGTTATGGTTAGATGTCACCCAAAGGCGTGTGCTGAAGGCTTAGTCACCAGCCTGTGGCCCTATGGAGAGGTGATGAAATTTGTATGGGGCTGGTGTCTAGGAAAGAGATTAGTTTTGGGTGTTATGCCCTGGAAAGGGATACGGGAACCCTGGTTCCTGGCTTTCTCCCTGCTTCCTGACTGCCGTGATGTGAGAAGCATTCCACTATCACACGCTGTCTGTCATGGTGCACTGCTGTACCCCAGGTCCAAAGCAACAAGTCCAAGTGCCGTGTGCTGCAACCTCGAAGACTAGCTGAAATAAACCTTTCCTAGTTTATCTTAGGTGTTTGTCACAGCAACAGAAAGCTAACTAATAGAGATTTATTTTTCATCTGAAAAAGCATACATTATTTTGGAAACTTCTACCAGGAGAACTGCACTATAATGGAGTTAGGAAATCAGGTTTGAAACCAGATGCTCTAGAATTCAACTCCTGCTTTTCTGTATGTTAACTGTGTTGACTCTAGGTAAAAGAATGTTTCTGAGTCTCTGTGCATATGGTGAGTGGGGTTACTCATAATGGGTACCTCAGAGAGTTTCTCTTTGAGAACATTTAGCACAGCCTAGGTAGAACTTGCTGGTATCTATTAAGATAGTTCTCAAATTCTGCTTTTCTCAAGATCATCCCGAGGGCCTGTGAACACATGGAACTCAGGGTCTGACACCCAGACTTTTGTGGATTAAGTCTAGGGCACAATCTGAGAATTTGTATTCTCATCTAGCTCTCAGTAATTACTGCCTCAGCTGCTGGTCCTGAGTCCACACTTTGAAAATATTGACTGGTAATTAGGGCATGTTGAGTTTTCTTTTTTTATTTAGTCAATAAAAACTAGTTATTTGGTACCTTCCATACTCCAGGCAATGTGCTTGATGCAAGGAAGAATAAGATAGATATGTCTTTTCCCTTATAAAAGTTATTGTAATGTGAAAGATAAATACCTCGCTATCTCCTCTTCTGTTTTTCTCAGGATTTAAAAATGGTTTATTCCAGGACATAAAAGCAAGACCATCAAGGCTGGGTGATACAGGTTAGGTTAGAGGGGAAGACAAGTATTATGTTGACAAATACTAAACCCATGGCTTATGTTATCACTTTCACGTGCTGTGTTTGTAACAATATCCAGGGATGAAGCCTGATGCTATGAGATCTAAATTGTATTTATCTGGGGACCCACTGTAAGAAAAGCATACAAAATTCTGACTATATAATTAGGGGAATAATTTGAACGAGATCCCTGCAAAAGGAGGACCCTGAGATGTCATTGGCTTCCTTAGCTTCTTGCAAATCCCCTTCACCCATACCTTCAAGTGTGTGTGTTTAATCAGGGAGTCGGGAGCATGGCTAGCAAGACCAGTCTTCTGTGCCTGAGTTACAGCTGAGGACATCTGCAGAGAAGGAAAGCAGTGAGGGAGAGGGTCTGGACAAAGAGGTCGTGGTTGTCACAAGTGGGTAGGTGCCACTGGGATCTAATCGGCAGGCATCAGAGGTGCTGCTAAATACCTTACAATGCCCAGGATGAGCCCTCATAATAGTTACCTGGCCAAACTCTCCATAGTGCTTTCATAGAGCAGGAATGCTTTCCAGGGAGGAGCTAACTCAAACTCTGTTTTGAGGCGTTCATCCCTGTCTTTCTCTACTATGGACTCCCAAGGTCGTCCCTCAGTCTGGACACTTTCCTGTAGAGACCTGCAGCTTGGTGGACTCATCATGGTCAGGTTCCCACAAGCTCAGAGTCACCTGCTGGGTTTCTGTTCTGATTGTCCTTTTTTTTTTCTTCTTCTTCTTTCTGGTACCAGGGATCGAACTCAGGTCCTTGCACTTGCAAAGCAGCCGCCAGAACCACAGAGCTAAATCCCCAGCCCCTGATTGTCTATTTGACCTCTGTCTCTTTGTGTGCCTCCTCACCACTTCCTCACCTTTAGTTTCCTGAACTCTGACTGTATGAGATTATAGTGCATAATTGGATTGTTTATCACTGTTGTCTTCCTTTCAAATGGATGTTTCATCAAGGCTAGAACTTTGTCTCATTACTTTTCTAATCTCAGAACTTTGCAGGTGCCTGGCATACAGTGAGTGCTTAACCAATATTTGTTGAGTGGGTATGAGAGAAAAGATGTATTGATGTGCAAGGTTGGTGAAAAAGTGCTTGGAGAATACAGCCTTGTTATTAACATTGGAATGTAATTAGGGTGATCTTGTCCTGCTTAGACTGCAAACGTGATCCGGGCTGGAGGATCCTCATTAGTAGTATGTCGGCCTCGGGTAGGAGATGGCTGACTCCCCCCAAGCCCTGTGGCTTGGAACCAGCCTCATATTTCAGTGCCTGCATAGAGAATGCAGCTCACGGTCTCTGAGGGGATTGCCATCCATCACTCAGTCCTTCTGTCACCCGCTCTGCAAATGACAACCTCTGACAGGAAAGTAGGGAGAGCGGATCTGGAATTAATGCCCTGCATCTGGAGGGAGGCAGGTTAAGACAGCAAATATTCAAGGAACAAATCCAGACTGTCAGATGAACTACGAAGGAACAAACCCAGATGCCTTGGCTGCCTCTGAATTTGTACCTGGACACCTGTTTCGGGTAAGGCCAATCAGTAAACAGGACTTGGATTTGTTTTTTTGTTTTTCTTTTTGATTTGTAGAAGGGGAAGATGATTCTGAGTATCGGCAATTTGCCGGGATGCCCATTTAGAAGTGATCCTGATCAATAGGTAAAATGAACAAAGGTGAAATGAATGCCATTTATTCAAAAACACTTTTACTGAGTGTGTGTCCTAAGGGGTCGGGGGCTGTGAAGAAAGGCCCATTGTCGTTTCCAGGAAGAGAAAAATGCAGCCCCTAGCATCGTAGTAAGTTGACTAAAGGAAATTAGCCAGGGCATGGCTATTCTTCAAAACTGAATGGTTGCCCTCTTCCCAGGCTTTTATATGTGACGCTTCCCCTGCCAGTCTTCATGGGACCAGATCCTTCCACTATTCAGGATCAGCCCAGCTCTCACCTCCCCTTGGGGGTCTCCTCGATCACGTTACCCAAAGCCATCCTTGCACGTGGTCACGTGGCTTCCCTGTGCTTTTGCACCATTTCTATCACCATTTGTGATCCTTCGATGAACACTGCCGTGCCATCCAGCAACATCTGTCCACATGCCCCTACCGTGAAGGCAGGTCCTTCTCAGCTTTGTTCACTTTCCGACAACCAACATGGAGCATTCCTCAGCAACTTCTCAGTCAGTAGTTACCAAAAATTGGTGGAGCGGGGTTTCAAACCAGATGTGTCTGAAACAGAATCCCACACTCGTCAGCACCACATGTCCTGGCTCTGGAAGAGTTGGATTAATTCTCTGACCAACCTGAAAATGCTGGGGGAACTTGTATGAGTTACTTCACTTCCCTGAACCTCCCTCAGTTTCCCTCTCTGTGACATGAGGTCCGTGACCTTCACTCTTCCAGACTCATAATTTCTCCAAGACTCCAAACCATAGCTCCACACTATTACTGTGAGGCATTAGAACAGTGTCTAAAGGTGAACGAACAGGTAGTTTTGGGTTCACTTATCTGTGTGATCAATGGAAAATTTCTGAACCACTTCAGTATTAGGATTTTCGTACATGAGATAGAAATAATGGCAAGGGCCAATCTGTGGCTTGTAAACTGCTTGCCCTCTTTAAATAATGTTATAGTAGAATAACATGGAAACTATTTTTATTGCTAATATATTAACTATATTGTGCATTTTATATGCAATCCAAGCCAATGTCTCTTCATGCAGTGTGGCCCAGGTAAGCCAAAACATTGGGCCCTCATGTGTGGTTATGGAAACGACACCAGATGTCTCCCTGAAGATGGAGAAATTTCCTCACGTGGGAGACATTTAACAAGTGTGATCATATGATCAAGCGCCAAAGACACAGCCAGGGTCAAAGCCCTGAGGGTTCACAGATGGTCATGTCATGCCAGAACTAGAATGCGAAGAAAAGTCCCAGAGGGAAGAGAGTCATGGAAAAGATTATGTTAATAATCATTATTAAGCCTTTACTTTGTGTGCACTTTATGAAGAATAAGGTACATCTCTAAATCGAGAGACAGAAATGTAGACAAATACCGTGCTTTTGTTCTTTCATTTTAAATCACTCATTTCCTTTTTCTTTCTCCTTTTTCTTTCACCCTTCCTTCTCTTGGTAATCTCACATAGTTTCCCTGAGTCCAGGATCTAGGTTCTGGTTCAAGATCGTTCGAGAGGCTACAGCTTAGGTGCTAGTGGCCGCATTTGTTTTAAAGCTTGAGCTGGCTAGGATCTCTTTCTAGGTAGTAGCTTACTCATGCGGTCTTTGGTAGATCGCAGGGATCTGCCTTCCAAGCTCTCGCACCTGGGCCTTTCCAGGGTCTTACCTTGTGATAGGTCGGTCCACTGCCTTCTCCCAGAAACAAGTGATCCAAGAAATAGCAAGAGAGCGAACTCAGGGTGGGAACCATAGTGTTCTTATAACTGAATCTCAGAAATAATAGCCCATTACATTGGCAGTATTCTGTTCACTGAAAGACAGGCAATAAATTCAGTCCATATTCAGGAGGAGAGGATTATTATACAACGGACTGTCACACCGTATGTAAATTTATTTGATAAAATCATCCCCTTCTTAGGAACGAACAAAATATTTGAGGACAAGTTCAGTAGATAATGGCTATAGTAGTTCTCTACATTGGGTAGACAATGAAATCATTGGAGTGCTTTTTTTTTTTAATACAGATGTCTGGGTCTCATACTTAGAAATTTTTATTTAAATCCTCTGTGCTGTAGCTTGAAAATTGAAAATATTTTTAAATCTCCTCAAATAATTCTAACATATGGCTGAAATTGAGAGTCAGTGGCCTAGGGTATATTCTCAGGAGTATTTCCTATCAGCCAACATGGTCATTTAAAAATGCCTCAACTTCCAATCCTAGGACACCCGGGTGAACTCCCAGAAATAAGCTAATCAAATAAATTGGTCTGACTGTCAGTTGTTGACCCAGCTTAATGTTGTGGGGTGGCAGAGAGTGACTATGAAAAATTGCTGTGATCTGAAAGCAGGGTGTGATTTGGAGCCATTTGTTTTTGATACTAGTTTGACAGCAGGGCTAGTGGTGTACTGTGGGTGTTTCTGGCTCATGCAAGTAAACCCAAATCAGATATGACATGGTAGATGGAGAAACTGAGACTAGTTTATCCAGGAGAGCTACGAAGATGAGAAAATACTGTTTTGAAGAAACAGATCCCTGCTTTAACCGACCTAAGCAATTAGTTAATCCAGTAAGATTTTTTTCCTGTCTGCCTTCTCTCAATGGGATGAAGGTGACTACCCTATATAAATAAAGGGTGAAGTAGAGACGGCACATCACTGGCATGAGATCGAACGTCGCACCTGAGTTTTGAAGGCTGATTTTGAGACAGTTAATGTTCTCTGGATGTAAAGCAGAAAGGGTTCTTCATATGGGAAAGCTTTCTAACACACAGCTAGAATGTGGTAGAGCTAGGACTTTGACACAGGTCTCTTGAATTGCAGATATATTTTCTTTGGATTACGTGAGATTTTGTAGTGAGGGAATACATTGTGTGATGCAGTCTCAGGAAAAAAATGACTCCTGGGGCTAGTGTTGCAGTAGTGTTCTGCCCGCTTCTGCGTGCACTGCAGGGTATCTACACATGCTGAAAGCTAAGTTCTTCTAGCTTCTTGATACCTCATGGCCCCTTGAATCTTGTGTACTCCGTGAAAGAATGAAAGAAATGACCAAATGTTGCATAGATTTTCTGATAAAGTAATAAAAATAAACCATAGTAAATAATACATCCTGAACATAAGTCAGAGCTATTGTACACAGAGAATGCTGACTTAGGAATCCCCAAACACAGTGAGTTATGGAGAAAATAATTGTGCTCTTTTTACTGATTGATGGTGCTGCTGGGAATTGAACCCATGACCTTGTACATGCTAGGAAGGTCCTGCCGATCCAGTTAGCCTCCTAGCCTTCACCATACGTTTCAGATGAGCTTTATTGTTAGCCAACGTGCTTTCCAGAGCTTAAGATAAAATGGAAAATGTGGCACGAAAAACTCAAAATCGTGTCCAATGAGAGCAAAGAGAGGAGGGAGTAATTCTAAATCCCAGAGTTGTGATACGAGGTAAAATCACAGAAGTCTTTTAGAAGATGAAAGCACTGAATCCAATCCCTGAAGGAGAGTAGGATTTCTAGAGGTGGACAGAGGAGGTGGTGATGGCTTTGGAGCTGGCATGTGACAGCTGATCGTTGCATTTCTCCCCAACTCTGTTCAGTGGCGTACAATGGCCGCCTTGAAATTGGCCGCCGTGAGGATATTTACACCATGGAAATCGACAAACATTGCAAATAAGCGTCGGCACGGTAATAAAAGCATGTGAGGGATCCCTTGCATTTGAAGATGTGAACACCCACAAGAGAAATCTGTACACCTGAAGGAGAGCAGAGGGGATAGCACCGAGTGAGGCTGAGCCATGCCGTAAGAGTAGAATGACAAGCCGTGGAAGATGGATTGCTTTATAGGTACTCTGTCTCTCCAGAACCTCTGTGATATGATCCCAGCTGTGTGGCAGGCGGATAGTTGCAGTGCCAGAGGCACAACTGGACTGACAAATAGAGGCATTGAACCTTGGAGACCAGATTCGTGTGTGCCAGCCAGCTGGGTTGAAAGAATGGAATAGACAGCGATGCCTTGGGGAAAGAATTTGGAACCCTTGACAGCGGATTGAATAGAAGTCACGGAGGTGAGGTAGAGGGGGTCTGATGCTGCGAAAGTCGTTTGCTTAGGGTGCCGAGAGGCGCTAATACTATACGCAAAGTTAGGAAGAATATGAGGGGGACGTAATATTCTCAGTGGTGTACACCTGTTACACCTGTTGAATTTGAAATTATTCTAGGCAGTAAGAAATCTGAATCTAGATCTCCGGGGGTGGAGATTGTAAAATAACAAAAAATGCTTCAAGGCTAAGGAAGTTGAGGATAGAACACAAAAAGAGGTCTCATAGTTGGAAGACACAAAAGAGATAATGGGATATTCTGGTCGTACTTTCCATCCGTCCTTTAATTTACTAATCTACATGTTTAGCAAACATTCGTTTCCGCTCGGTAACCATATAGCTTACTTTGTCTAAAATATAACTGTTAATGTTTTTCACCTAGGATCATTAAAAATAACACCTTTCTACTCTCAAAAGTGTCCAACTTTGAATGATGAATGCAGTTCTTAAATAGGTGCCCCAGACAGTCCTGGCAATCCACAGTTCACCAAACACTGTAAATGGTTAGTAAGTGGCTAGTGTATAATTTTAGTTGTACGTATTTGTAATGCATACTATTTCCAGTCATTTTGGGGAATTGATATGTGCACACATAATATCTTGGGGCTTTTCAATTTCCCCTTCTACCTGTTCTTAAAGAGCTCACCTGAATATTATTCTTTGTGTTTTGGGTCATGGAACTAAATGTAAAGGTGCGCATGCCTTCTCCCTTCAAGTAACTGGCAGTTTGAGGTGTGGACGGCCCTCTCAACCTATATAATAATTCAGGCGCTAGAAGACAGGTGACGGGTGAGTGTCAGCAAACTAGCATGGTCAGCAAACCCTGAAGGACTGGAGAACAGATGTAAGGTCAGCAGATGTAAGGCAAAAATAAGAGAATCTAAAAGAGGGATATTGAAGCTTTTATGCCTTTGATTCTGTTCAGCCTGCTGGCAAACCTGTTCCAAAGAAGTACAGACTTGTAAGTGTACAGTCTCGAGTTCAAGTAACCACTCCCTCCTCTAGATCCTGGATGGATAGAAATGGAAACTCAGACGCGGGGTTAGCATTGAAAGTCTTTGCTTTACCTGTGCTCAAATCCCTTCCAAACCCTAGGGAGGACCTGAAGGACAGTGTGTCTGTATCATCATTTGTTTGAATCCTTTGCTAACATAGTACTTTGAAATAGTAGATTTAGAAAATCCTTCCCAAGATGCTATGCTCTTATTTTCAAATCTATAAATATGAGGAAATGTGATGTCAGGTATATGGCACAGTTGACTTTCAGATGGGGAGATTCTCTGGGTAGTCATTTTAATTAATTTATTCGTTTAACAAGTCCTTCCAAGGGGAGAGGTTTCTCCAGCTGGGGGCGGAAAAGGAGGTCAGAGATGACTGAAGAGAGAGCAGGGTTCGAGTTTACCTTGCTGGGCCATAGAAGGAGGTCACAGGCAAAAGAATGCAGGTAAGTGAGGGGCCAGAGGCTCCCAGCTGACAGCCATGAAGGACATGCAGACCTCGGCCCTGTAGCTGCCGCTAACTAAGTCCTGCCAACAGACTGAGTAAACTTCCAGCAGATTTCTCCCAGAGTCTCTAAGGGTAGGACTCAGCCCAATGCTGTGATTTCAGTTTTGTGATGTCCTGAGCAGAGGAGAAAACAGCATGGTGCTGTATTTCTGATTTACAGAACTGTGAGCTAATAAGTGGGCGTTGTTTCAAGTTTCTAAATTTGTGGTAATATGTTATGCAGCAAGAGAAAACTAATACAAATATTGCAACTGAAATTGAGTAAAATTGCTGAGTCTACTTTCCTCTGTCACCTTTTCTTTTATAAGTTCTACATGCTCAGTAGTTGCTACCACAATAGTTGACTTATGGGTGATCTTTCTGATAGAGCAATGGCTTCCAGAAAGACTTGTTTTAGCGGCTACCAGTCCACCTGGCGTTACTTTATGGAAATGCAAGGCAGATGCAGAATTGTGACACATCCTATAGTATGAGATATGGAAGGAAAAGGATCTGGAGGGAAAGTAATATTTATAATATCTACAGCCAGAAGCTATTTTGTAAAACTCCATCCAAATCTTGAAGGGTACATGAGAAAGGCCAACTCACTTTTTTTCATATTTCATCACAATACTTATTCACATGATATTACCTATAATAAGTTATGAAATTAAAGCTTAGACGTCTTTCCAACTTTAAGTAATAAAAAATGTACATGGTCTTGCCATTAACGATTACCATTTGAGGTATTCAATGACTGGCCTTAAATTTAGAGAAAAAGTGTTATAGCCCTTCATTAGGCAACTAATTACTGTGTGTATGTTTTTGTATGATCTTTATAGTCTTTGTGTAGTTTTGTTGAACTTTGTAAATTATTGCAATTTATTTTCTCACCTGAAAATATTTATTTGCCTTCATTTTATATTTGTAATTTTTCATTCTTTTTCTTAAAGATAGATATAGTAAAGTAAACAACTGAAAAATCAAGTCCTGTAACCCACCTTCTGCCTAGAAGCCTCCTGCTGTTGCCAGTCTTGAGATACTAGGCAGTTTCTTGTCACCTCCCCTAAATCTTCCCTGCAGTTTGAAAAAAAGCACTTTATCAAGTTGCTGTTGTGTTGCCCTGTGGAGCATTCCATCTCTAGGTACAGGGGACCCCCATTCAGGTTGTCTTGAGCAACCTTGAAAATGCTTTGCCTCTTCCAGTGACAGGAAGGATGAAGGACCATTCTGGTGAAGCTAGCCTCCTGGGCCAGGGAAAAGACAGGGAGTGAGGGTTATTGGGCTGTTCTGCAGCAGGGATGGTTTTCATGTCAGGGATTAGTCAAAGGCATGGTAAAACTGACCACTTCAGAATTCTCCACCCAGAATCCAACACTTGACTAACTTGGCAAACTATTGCTTTTTCAGCTGTTGTCGTTGACTGTATGTAGTCCATGGAGCTTTATATTTTATTCCCATCAGTGTTGCTGTAGGAGACTGGAAATATTTACAGATTTCAAGGTTTCTTTCTGCTATGTTGCTGAAAACCTAGAATCTCATTAGAAAAATCAAGATAACATTTTTCTTTTTGTATGTGTGTGTATGTGGTATCTACCCATCTAGCTCTACCATGGGCCAGGGGTTTAGCTCAGTGGTTCCGCTGCCTATCTTGCAAGCACAAGGTCCCAAGTTCGATCCCTGGTACTGAAAACACACAACCGAACAAAGAAAAACAAAACACCCTACCTCTCTCTACCTGTATCTGTATCTGAATGTGTGCCTTTATGCATATCTATATCTGTATTCATATCTATATCTGGACCTATCTCCAGGTGGAGATATCACTGCCAGGAACATCATGGGCCATGGGAACGACTTTTCCCCACATGATGGCTGACACTTTCTGAAGCTTTGCAAGGGCTTAAAGGGAATGGCCAGCAATGGACACCCAATTCTTAGGATTGTTGGTTAAGGGGCAAATGTCTATTGATAAAAAAATTATCATTCCTCAATTGCTTTTTTGAAAAATAATTTAAAAAATTAGTCATGAGCAGTACAGAAAACTTGTAAGACAGAAAATAAAAAAATATATATAATGATCAATTTTTTACTACCTGCTCTTTAAATTTTTTTTCTGTACATATCTGCATTTTAGATGGCATTTTCTTGCAGGTATTTCTATAACCTTTCTTAGTAATAAATAATGGCTTCCCTAAAATTGCAAATCTTTTTCTCCACCTGAGAAGCAATTTTTATTATTTACCTTGTTACCTTTGAGGAAATATAAAAATAGATCAGCAAAATAGAAGTAAATAGAAAATGAAAAGAAACATGTTCGACAGCTATCACCATCGTCTGTACTAATGGCGCCTGTTAGCATTTTGGGGCAGCATAATTTTTAGAGGTTGCATTTCATTTCATTGTGAGGTCATACTGTGATCTCATGCAAAATGACATACATTAACTATTAAGTTGTTTCCAATTAGTTGTTGATCAGTTAGTTAAACCGTGTTTGATTTTTTTAACCCAATCTGACAGAAGAACAAAGGAATGTATTTGACTCTTTCCTAGGAATTCCACTTTTAATGCTTTGCATACTTTAATGCCATAGAAATCTAAAGTGATAAATAGCGATTAATTAGCCTGGTGCCTGGGATTATTGCAAACTTCTTCAAGAATGAACTCCCTGGGGCAGCTATATTATCTGCTGACTTGCTGAGGAAGCCGGGCACCAAAAGCCAATGATAGTCAAGGAACATAATACAGTGTATCTTAAAGTCTAATGGTATCTAATCTATTACCGAGTGTGTAGCTGACATTCTGAAGTGTTTTCCTTAGCATATTTAAAATGTACATTTAGAGGAACATCTTATGTTTTCGTATCTCTCCTCCTTTTTGGCTTGTCCAGTTTTTGCCCTCTTTTACCAGAGTTCGGTGGTTCCTAAGAATTCAGGGTAAAGGTCAGAGAATGCTTAGGGAAGACCCTAGAGACAGTTGTTGCAAACGCAGGTACAAGTATATTTACTGTTTCCAAGCTCAGAGTCTTGAGTCTTCTTTCCCTGTATGACTCACTAGAGCCAAGGGACCCTTGTCCTTCTTTGGGTGGAGCGTATCCACTTCTCTCCCTGTGCATCTCCTAGGTGTCTTTTGGACATTTACTTCCAGGCTTTGGTGGCTGTTTATTAACCCCTTCTCTGGACTTCCGTATGAGTCTGTTCTTTTGCGTTACAACCAGTTTTTAAACATTTCTGCCTTACTTTCGGGTCACCTTGGTCCCAGGCAGGGTCATAGCCTTGCAAGAGCTATAATATGAGACTGTGGCATTAACACAACGTGTCGAAAAGCTAGGAATAGGGGGATAACAGTGTAGATGAGGTGAAGAAATGAAACCAAATATTGGAAATAATTGCTGCAAAATCAAACTACTGAGTCCTCACAGAAGATCTCCAATGGTCCCCTCTATCCCAGAGCCCCCAAACCGAGCTTCTCTATTCTGATTTTTTCCTCACATTTTGTTCCTTTTGTAGAGAAGGTGGAATGGCAGTTGGAAAACAAACAATGCAGTACTCAGTAAAAACATAATAAACTTTTCAAGGAAGCAACAGTGCCTCCCCATCAAATGACCTCTTCATTTTTTATTTTTCTATCTTTATTAAGTTTATTGGTACATTTTAGGTATATAATACAGTGACATTCATCATTGGGATGTTGTACCTTTATATGTCTTATCTTGGTTCTTACTTTTCCCCATTTCCCAGCCCTCCCTTCAGCCCCTCCACCCTTCCCTGTTCACAAAGACATCGTTTCCATGTTTTTCCTTTTCACATTCTTTTTCTTCTCCCTTTTTACCTTTCCCTACCCCTCCAACTTCCTTTAGTTTTTTTGACCTTTTCTTCTGGTTACACAGTATCAATTATACATTTTGATCTTTATTTACACTTTTAGTTTTTCACACCAGAGAAACGATTCGGTATTTACACATGTGAGACTTATTAATTTCACTTAAGAGTCTGACTTCCATGCGCCTCCATTTAGCTGTAAGTGTCTCCATTTTCTTCTTCTTCATGACTGAGTAGTACTCCATTTTATTTTAAAAAGCACATCTTTTTATCCGGTTTCCTGTACTTTATTTTTTTAATATTCAGAACACTTGGCCTGAAGCATTTGGAGTGTACTGAGAACAGTGAGTAGGAACTTACTCTAAATATCTGTAACTCAATGACTCACCCCACTGGTCTCTCAAAATAAGGGCCAGACCTGCGTGGAGAATAAATTCCAGCTTCATCAGAGAATGCAGAAAAGATTTTTGACATTCTTTCCTCTTCTGTCACGTTTAGAAGTTCATTGGTAAGTCAAGGACTTCACCTCCAATGGCTGAAATAACTTGCTGGCACATTTAAATACTAACATGTCTCAGTTCCATGACACACCGTGGTGAGGACCATCTTCGAATATCCTGGACCTACCCTCCCCCTAACCCAGATACTGCTCCATTTGAATTCCTTCCTTCCTTTGTTCTCTCAAACCTGCATTGATATCTCTGACCTCTGAAAAATTCCCACTTTGCCTGTGATTATCTGCTCGGGCTATGTTACTGGGAATTATTCTATTTCACAAACATTCGTCTAGATTTTTTTTGTTCAACTGCAAACTATTTGAAGGTGGACATCCTGTTTTTCACTTCTTATTTCAGCAGTGCCAGACACATCCAGCAAATGCTGTTGTGTGTTTCTGTACTACAAAGATGCTATTGATCATGAGACCACACCATGAATTTAATAACAACTTCTTTGTAAACAGAAACTCACGGCTTTCAATGTACATATTGATTGGTAAACTCACCCCAAATTTAGAAAGATTTATTTGGGAGTGGAAAGAATGCAGAATCCCACCAATCCAAAAATGGGCATCTGAAATGAATAGATATTCCTCAGACGAAGAAGTAGAATCAGCAAATAAACACAGGAAAGTGTTCAATGCCACCAGTCATTGGAGAGATGCAGATTAAAAACAACACTGAGATTCCATCTCACTCCAGAAAGAGGGGCTGTTATCAAAAAAGTCAATGAACAACAAATGTTGGTGGGATTGTAGGGAGAAAGGAACCCTTCTCCATGGTTGGTGGGAATGCAGACTGGTGCAGCTGTGGTGGAAATTAGTGGGGAGATTTCTCAAAGAACTAGGATTAGAGGTCCCATTTGACCCAGCTATTCCCCTGCTGGATATCTTGCCAAAAGAATTAAAAGCATCATACCACAGGGATATATACACACCCACGTTTATAGAGGCATAGTTCGTAATAGCTAAATATTGGAAACGGCCCAAATTCCCATCAACTGGTGATTGAATCAAGATTTTTTTTTATAAAATGGAGTACTACTCAGCCATAAAGAGTGCCAAACTAGAGACGTTTACAGCTAAATGGATGCATATGGAAGCCATGCTCAAGTAAAATAAATAGGACACACATGTGTAAATACCAAATAGTTTCTCTGGTGTGATAAGCTGAAAGTATAAATGAGGACCAAAATGTACAATAGATAACGTGACATAGAAAGAAGAGGTCCAAAGGGGAAGGGAAAGGAGGGTGCCAGCTATTTAAGCTTTTTGCCAAATGCGGAAACCTTCCCAGAGTGAATGTGATTAGTTTAGGATGAATGGGTTAATTCTGAGACTACATCTTTCCCCTAAAACTATGGCCAGCCTTGTGCTTCCATTATGGACAGAGATTGCTTTAAGAAAGCATCAACATACTGCATTAGCTTGTTAAAGCCACTGATGACCTTACCGTGTTTAAAAACAACTAATCCAGAGTATCCACTGTAGATATCATTGTTTCTCAGAACACTTGCAATGTAGGCTCCTACAAATTCTTAATTCTTTCAGTTGTTTAGAAAGGCTTTGCCAACTTGACCTAAACTTTCTGCTCTGTGCCCTTTGGTACTGGCCTATAATATCTATATTTCCTGGGCTCTTTCCAAGTAATAATGATGACAGACCTTGATGAATCAGGAGCTTGATGGATATGTGTTTGCTTATGACAAACTTAAGAAAGACTAAAGTAAGGACCAGGAAATCTGATTGGATTTTTTTCTTTTCCGGTGAATTTAGGTTTTTATCGCTCTTTTTCTGGCTAACTTGGAATGGGAACAATCTAGCAAATCAGCTATACTGGTGGAGGAGTGTCATATAGTTAGTACTTTGTGAAAGTTTAGCTAATTGCTTAAGTGAATTAAAGAGAGGATAGCTGAAGTTTGTAGAATTTGAATTAATAAATGAATTGATTGTATAAATTCTATTACGAATAACTTAAAACATGTGGATCTAAGATCCTGGGATTCCAATATATAAATTACTTAGATTTTCTACTGTATAATGTCAGTATTATAATTTTAGTATCAGAAGTTCACTCTTTCTGAAGATGGACTTATTCAGTCCTTCCTTAATTTGTTTTCCATTCATCTACCAAACAAATAATTACTATGCTACTTATCAGATTTTTTAAAATGTTGTAAAGAAGTGTGCTAAGTACTGTGAAAATCCAGGGGCAAGAAAATCTATGCCGTTAGTCGACTCCTCCCAAAATCAGAAGGAGCACAGTAATTTCCATGTAACACACAGCCGTTATTCAGTTCAACTCCTCTTGTATCGGTAGTAAAAACAGATCCATAAAAATACATAACCAGTAGAGGGTCTACATGCAGTCGATTCATGGGCCCTAAGATGTAAGAAGGGAAATTAGACGAGGACTAGAGGATCAAGAAAGCGATGAGATTAGGGCAGGGAATTGCACAGTTGCTTTCAACCCAAGATCCTCGGGACCCTGGCACAAGCAGATATTAATTTCTGCTGTAGAAACCACAGCCATTCAACTCCACATGTAGCTCTGCAGGTATTTCTCCTTATTTTTGCCTTGCTGACAAGAAACGCCTAAGAGGCTGCCTTTGCGGAAGCATCAAAAAGACTCCTCAGATCCAGAAGATGTTCTCAGCCCTGTCTCTGTTAAGCAGCATGGTGCTGAACCAGTGGCAGCCTCTGAGACTCGGTGACTTGTGTGTGAACTGGAGAGAGTCACACGCAAATTCTTTCCCTTCAGATTTCTCAGATGGAAGGTCATTTTCTCATTTTCTCACACAACAAATGGTAAGCGTTACAGCTTCCTGCAGAAGGATTTGTTTATTTTCTGGAATGATTGCTTTAAAACCGGGGGGTAAGGGTGGCATGATGGTGCAAGCCTGTAATCTCAGCCCTTAGGAGGCTGAGGCAGGAAGGTTGCTGTGAGTTTGGGGCCAGCCTGGGCTATATAGTGAGTTCAAGGCCAGCCTGAAATATGTAGTGAGACCCTATCTCAAAAATAAAATAAGTGGGGTTAGCTGGCGTGAGTTCTGAAAGACAGTGTTATCTTTCAGCAGGACCTAGAGCTCTTGTTAAGGATATAACTGTGACCACATTGAGACCTCACTTGATAGCCAAGACCTAGCAAATAGTGCATTTTTGAATTCAACGTTGCTCCCAAATACTTGGTAGAAATTCTTTAATTTCTATTTAAAGGAAAGTCTTCCTGCCTTCTTTCCCTGCTTCTTCCTTTCCTTGCTTCTGTTCCCCCACCTTGGCACATAATATGCCGCCCACTTAGCTATACATCCTGAAGAAAGAGGGGAAAGGCTCAGGAATCCATTATAGAATTTTTAACAGCATAGCAACCCCATGAGGCATTGATTGGCACCGGTGGAACTGCATTTTTCCGTAGCTGCTAATTGATGCTATTACTTTAAAAGGTGACTGCAGACAGCAGAGTGATTCAAAGCAGGAAATGACAGGCAGTGATGAGTATTTGTAAAACTTCTCTTGGAGGTTTTGGGAGAGATGACGCCAGACACCGAGCAAGAAAGGTCGTAAGAGCCGTGGGACCCGTTCGGCTCTCCAGAGCCAGCAGGAAGTGGGGCAGAAAAAAAGGAAAGAGAGAGGAAACGAACTCCTGACACCTTCGGGGCGTGGTAACTTTGTCACATATCTTTGTGTAACTTCTGTGTGCTGGAAGCAGCTAAGGTCGAATTCATTCCTTCGGTCATCAGATTTTCATACAAAACCTGCTGTGTGCCAGATACTTCCGAAAGCACCCCTGACTCCCCTGAAGCATAGGGATAGAGCGCGTGGGTTTGTCGTTGCTATTATTATCGTTGTCGTTATTATTGTGATTCACACTGTTCTCTGAGGAAGGCAAAATAAGGTTATGACCAGTAGGGGTGGAGAGGTTGGCTGCCCTTGAGTGTCCCGAGCTGCCCCGGTTCTTTCCACCGTGTGGTCTCAGAATCCCTCCGTGACTCTGGTCGCGGCTGAATGGCGAGCGTATATACTTCCAGTATTCGGGAGTTCATCCCAGGAAGCACGGAGGGTTAGGCAACTGAGACGGAGCGGAAGTCAGCCGGAAAGGGATCTGGGCCCACAACTGATCACTGACCTGTGAGGGGCCCACCCTCCAACTCCTAACCCCCGCTGCTTACGCCGCTCTGAGCCGTTCTCGCTGCGGCCTTTTCTATGTGCCCTGCACTCCCACCTAACTCCCTGGGGTGGAGAGGGACAGGTGCCAGCTGTGGGTCTGTCTGGGTGCCAGGTGGTGAGGGCTGAAACCCATGGGGAAAGCCCACACGTGTTGGGGCCCATTTTCTAGATGAAACTGGGGCCCAAGCGGTCACGCCTCCAGTAGGTATCAGAATTCAGATGAAAACTCAGTATTTTCCATTGCGTCCCTCAGTCAGGATCTGATCTCTGAAACATACTCCCTGTCTTTCCCCGTGCCAGGTGGAGGGCTTTGATGTAAACCTGTGAATGTCAGAGGGACGATGTCTCTGGCAAGGTGCTAAGACAGGCTGGATTCCTCCAGCAGGGACCTCACAGCCCTGCAGCCTGAGTCTTTTCTCTCTGTGATCTGTGGGAGCAGACCGAGGCCTTAAGACCTTGGTTGGCTTGGAGCAAGGCTAAGAGAAGAGAACCAGGAAACTCTCTTTTTCCGCTGTGAGAGCTAATAAAAGCCTAGCTAGGAGTGCATAATGTTAAAAACAGCTTGATGTCCGTGGAGTTTAGTAAGCATCAAGAGCCTGCGTCTAGTTTGGGGTTGTTCCCGCGAGCTTCTGCACATCCAAGAGCAAGACTCCAATTCCTGTTTGTAAGAATGAGCCTTCGCCTACCTCGCAGGAATGCTGCTCAGGCCAACACTCTGATTAAATCTGTGATTGCTCGTGTCTTAGCCTGGTTTGCTCGCCAGCCAGCTGGAGTTGCCACTTCTGTGGCAGCCTATCCGTAGGGCAGGGACAGATTATGGGAACCTTGGAACTAAGACATGGAGGATGAATGACCACCGACTGCATCTCTTGCCTCCCCACTGGGCTCCTGTCTCTTAGTAGCAAAAGGGTGGCCTCTTAGGACCTTGACTTGCTCACATTTCTGGCTGTGTCACCTGCCGCTCCTGGCAGATCCTAGGGAGGGAAAACCATCATATGATTGGTGTTGGGGCACAGAACATGGCCTAGAATTCCCTGTGGTTGTCTACCCCCAAGCAGGCTGCAAAGCCTGGTGGTGCCAGAGATGAGGTCATGGTTGTTATAAAGTGATTTCAAATTTCAAATCCCTAGATTTTTATTTCTGTGATCTGGCTTTTATGTTACTATTTCTTTGCTTTGTTGTCCCAGGAGTGCATGCTCTTGTGTCTGTTGGAATTAGACAATGCCTAATAAATAAGTGAAGTGACATTGCTTAATTTCATAGGCAACCGTCAATATGAGGGCACAAATGATGGTTCTTTTCCTTTCAATAAATGTGATGACTTTTATCACACACCTACTCTATGTTCGGCATCGGATTCTTCTCATGTTTGAATTGACCAGTTCTCTCAGTATTATCACAGTACCATCCATATTTTGCAGATGAGATTTGGAGAAGTTAAAGGTATTGCTTATGTTAATTAGTGAGATGCAAGAAAAGTACTGGGTTTTGATATTTTTTTTCAGGAGTGGGGATGGAACCCAGGGTGTCCAACACATTAGAGAAGCATGCGGATTCTGAGCTGTACTCCCCAGCCCTTCTTTAATTTTTTTTTTTTAAGTTTTGAGGTAAGTTTTCACTTAGTTACCCACAGCAGCCTGCAACTTGCCATTCTCCTACTTCAGAGTCCTCAGTAGCTGGGATTATGGGAACATGGGCTAAAGTTTGGGGACTTCTATTTTCTGTTCATTTATTAGGTTTAGAGTTCTCTTGTTCATTT
>NW_022900921.1:7190320-7204880 GCF_012274545.1 Fukomys damarensis | reverse complement strand
CTTTAATTTTTTTTTAAGTTTTGAGGTAAGTTTTCACTTAGTTACCCACAGCAGCCTGCAACTTGCCATTCTCCTACTTCAGAGTCCTCAGTAGCTGGGATTATGGGAACATGGGCTAAAGTTTGGGGACTTCTATTTTCTGTTCATTTATTAGGTTTAGAGTTCTCTTGTTCATTTGGCTAAGGTAGTCGGAAGTGTTCTGGGTATTTCTATCATATTTCTCTGGTCCTAACAATGGAGAAGATCCTAGGACTGACTGCGTATATTTCCAGTAAAGTTCTGCCTTTAAATCAATGCTACAGGACATTAAATTCCACGGGGGCAGAATCTTTGTCTTTCTCACCTTGGTGCCCCCCAAGATGGGAAGAAAACAAGCATATATTAAATTTATAGTATGGTCAAATAGGACACAAGGGATGGATGTAAACCAGAACATTAGAAGATGCCCTCTAAGGCATAGCTTGGCAAACCAAGGCTCATGGGACAAACCCAGCCATTGCTTGCTTATGTAAATGAAGTTGTATTGAACTATGACCATGCACATTCCTTGAGATCGTGGTATCTCCCTCGTCCATGAAGTGCAGTCGTGCCCATTCGTAACTTCTCATGAATGGCTGTTTTTCTTTTTGTTCTGCCTTACAGAAACGAGAAGTTTTGCGGCCCTTCAAAACCAAAAAAAATTTGCTCCTGGCCCTAAAGAGAAACAGCTGGCCCACTCATGTCTAAAGTGTTTGAACACCCAAGAACTGTGATAAAAAGTGTAGATGAGCAGGAAAGCATTTGGATCTTCTCTCCCAGCACCTCTGTAATTGCAGCATTGTGGGAAGGTGAGGCCGGAACACTGCAAGTTTCAGCCAAGCCTGGGAAACAATAACTTGGAGAGAGTTTGTCTCAAAATAAAAAAATAAAAAAGGGCATGGTAGATAGCTGTCAGTGTGAAGGCCCTGAGTTCTATCCTCAGTACCCAAAAATAAAAATTCTTTTATTCCTCTCTTTTCTCTAATCAAACAAAACATAGTTATCACAATGTCATATTAAGTGTGTAAGATTAAAACCAAATTAAATGCCTAGCAATTGAGAGATGATTAAATGCATTGTAGAATGTGGTGCCATCACTAAAGGTTTCTGTCATAGAAATAACATTTATAAATAGAAAAGAATTAAGATGCAAAATTCAGTTTAACTCCTTTATGCCAAATGGCATGTACATTTATACAATTTAAAAATGGGGAAGGAAACCCAGGAGTATTACCAACATTTAAGTAACAGACTTATGGCTCAGTTTGATTTTCTGCCTTATGCCTATCTGCATTTTCTATTTTTCTGTAATTTATGAGACTTTTTGTTTAATAATGTCTGGTTTTTGAAAATATTAAAAAATATAGAATCTCTCACCACATGAGAAAACAGAGGGCAGAAAACTGTAGAACAGTGGCTGGTAAAGGCCAGGGTCAGGTTTTTTCCTGGAAGGACAGGTCTCCTTTTCCTGAAGGTTTCCATCCATCAGATCAGTGTGGACTGTACTATCCCACGCCCCCTAGAGCTGGACCCATATTTCCCCTTAAAAACTGCAAATGCAGGAATCAGAACAGCTTATCTGTTGCCCTTTAATCAGCTGAGACAAGCTGACATTTTCCAAAGAACCTGAACACTCAGAGAACTCAAAGGCAATCATTATAGAAGATACAAAAGGCGCAATAGTTGTCCTATTTAAAACACAAGCTTTTCTTCCTCTCCAGGGCTGGCTGATTGCTTGTGGAAAAGCTTTGCCTTGTTTCCCTGAAGGGGTCACCACTGCATTTCTGAGATCTGGAGTCAGTCTTAGGCCAATTAAGATTAAAATACCACTCTAGAGGGCTAGAAGTCTGAAGCTTTTTCACTTGATTTTCCTCTAGATGAGGTAATGGCTCATCTCAAGGCGACTGGCAAGTGAAAGACCTTATCCTGTTCTAACTGATCAGTACCTCACACCATGTACATGTTTGCGTGTTTGTGTGTGTGTGTGTAAGCACACGTATATTATGTCTGTGAAGATCGTAAACCATTTTTCAGGTGTATATCTCTTTCCTTTCGTATGCAAGGAAGTGGCCAAAGTAGAGTCCCTCCATGAAAGAGTCATAACATGAGCATTCAAGGCATACCCAGATGCTGAAAACTGCACATATGCAAGGCTGCAATGTTTTCAGAGTTTTCTATCTTAACACAGAAGCTAGAAATTCAGGAGGCACACACATCTATAAGTCTTAGTTTTCTTTTTGCTCCTGCCCAACTTCTTGAATTCCTCTGTGATAACAGTTCCTGTTTTCTTAAGGTTTATAGCCAGACCAGGATGTCAGACAGGCCTTGTCCGCATATCCTCAAATGAAAGGATTTTCTCTCTGGAAGTAATGAACTCTGGCTTACATCTCCTCTAGAGCTACTACCATGAAATCGACCCCTGTTGACAGTTACTGTGTCCTCCTCTTTTGTCCCTGTGAGAAGCTTGAGGGGAGGGACTTTTTGTCCCTTCTGTAGGATTTAATATAGTACTGTATTCTAAAAACAAAAACAAACAAACAAAAAAAACCTCAATAAGTAGTTATTAAATAATTGGATAAATGTATTTTAGTCATTACAGAAATCACTAGAGATAGTAACCTAGGACTGGTGGGGAGAAGTTTTTAGAAGATCAATTTATATTCGGTTTAAAAAGGAGCTTTCCCAATCCATACTGCATAATGTAGCTATGAATTATTCTGAAAAATAACACTGAGTTTATTCTAGTAAAGCTGGAAAAACTGGTTTTGGGGACTGTCATAATGGGGGTCCGTGTAAGAGATGGATTGGAATAGATATCCTCTAAAATTCCTTCCTGCTACCTCTAAGTTCAGGTGGACCCCCAAAAATTTCACTGGAATAAGTTTTATTTTTATTTAATCAGGATGTCAACAAACTAGGCTATCTGTATCATATTTTTTTCTGTATCTGAATCATCCTACCTCATCCTCCTCACCCTTTTTTTTTTGGTGTGGTCTTTAATATACTCCTTTTTTTTTTCCTCATTGAGTTTATTGGTACATTTTAGGTATACAGTACAATTACATTCATTATTGGTTTTTTGAACCTTTGCATGATAGGTCTTGGTGCTCATTTTTTCCCCTTATCCCTGCCCTCCCTTCACCTCCTCCTCCCCTCCCCATTTAAAAACATTTTATTTCCATTTTTTCATTTTCTTCTATTTTTTTTCTTTCCCTTATTACTTTTCCCCTACCCTTCCCACTTGCCCTTCCCTTTTAGCCCTTTTCTTCCTATTTCACATTGTCAATGAGCTCATTAGGATCTTATGTACTATTATAGTTTATTCACACCAGAGAAACTATTCGGTATTTACACATACATGACTTATTTATTTCACTTAGGAGTATATCCTCAACATGTATCCATTTTCCAATGAATGAATCTCATTTCTCATTCTTTATGGATGAGTAGTATTCCATTTTATAGAAAAAAAAAAACCACATCTTCTTTATCCAGTCTCCAACTGATGGGCAAATGGGCTGTTTCCATGTTTTAGCTATTACAAACTGTGCCGCTATAAACATAGGTGTGCATATATCTCTGTGATATGATTCTTTTAATTCTTTTGGAAAGATACCCAGCAGAGGGATGGCTGGGTCAAATGGAATCTCTAGTCCCAGCTCTTTGAGGTATCTCCATATTGATTTCCATAATGGTTGCACTAGAACTCAAAACAGTCAGCCCCCCCCAAATATAAGGACCCGATTCAAAAATGGGCATCTGAAATGAACAGACATTTCTCAGACAAAGAAGTAAAAGCAGCAAGTAAATATATGAAAAAATGTCCCACATCACTGGTCATTCGAGAGATGCAGATGAAAACAGCACTGGGATTCTCCCTCACCCCACAAAGAAAGGCTGCTATCATCATGAGAGATGCAGACGAAAACAGCACTGGGATTCTACCTCACCCCACAAAGAAAGGCTGCTATCAAGAATCACGAGTGCAGACTCGTCCTCCTCTTTTGACCATGGCTGCTAAGCTACGCATATTAAGAGCTACAAGAACTACAAAGCACTAGCAGCCACTGAAGAGTAATTTAAACTTGAAAATCTGTGAAATACAAACGTTTTACTTGAGGATAATTTGGCTTTCAGTTAACACTGTTGCTAAGTTTCTCCGTTCTTCCCTCAAAATGCTGGGCTCCTGAAATGGGGCTTTGGCTTTCTTTTGTTTGTTTTGGTACCGGAATTGAACTTGGGACCTTGCACTTGTGAAGCAGGTGGTGGCACCACTGAGCTAAATCCCTAGCCGGGGGCTTTGGCTTCTGAGAACTGACTTTTCCCCTGCCAAGCCTACCTGGGTTACTGAAATCCTATTTACAGCATCCAAATTACTTTCTCGGAACCTGATTTATACAGTGACAGATGGGGGACTCCAAAAGGGAAAATTTCCATTCGTATCCAGCAAATCAACTTTATGGGAAGAAACTTAGAAGCAAACTCTGTGCCATGCACAGACATTTAGCTTCTGGAAATCCGCATCTTTCATTTTAAAACTATTTCTCTGGGTCTGAAATAAGCGGCCAGGCCCGGCGTAACATTGCCTCACTATTCTCTGAATGGTGAAGAGTGGGCCTTACTCAGCAGTATTCCGGATTGGACTTGCATTTGCTTCCTCTCTCCCTTATTGAAGTGTTTTCATCGTTAGTTTGACGAGGACACAATGTATTTCAGGAGATTATACAGTCAATTTCAGAATTCCTTCCCTAGCTCCTCTCTGTCTACCCCATCACCACATCTACAGAATGACTTTGGCTCCAAACCCTTGCACATTTGGATTTTTCATCTTAAATGCTTCATTGTTAGTTTATTTTCCTTATTTATGAACATATCTTGTTTATATTTTTGTTGTCCCACAAATCCAGTGTGGTATTTTGGCTGCTGTGTGAGATGAAGTCAGAAGAAAATCACAAGACGAAACGTTTCCTTAATAGAATCCAACATCGCCTATGAGAATTCTGTGGGAAATCTCCTCCTGAGACTACAACAGAGCTGTTAAGGAATGGATACTGAAGACCAGAGAGGGTAGGTGATTTGTGAATAATCATAGAGACCATTGGTGATATATTATTATATACTTGGGATTTTCTGGGCCCTTTTCTGTATGCTTTTCAGTTGTCTCTTCATTTAGCCCAATCAGCCATTTTATGAGATTTTTGCTATCATTAGTAACATACAAAAACAGTGATAGACAAAAATATTAAGTATTTCACATATGGCTGCAAAGCTAGTAAGTTGACGTGGCCAAGATTTGAACTTGGGCAGAAGGATTCCCAAACTTTGCTATTACACATCATGTTGTTTTTTTGGTCTGAAATATATGGACTCATTTTATGCATAGCCTATAAATGTCTGCATATACACAGAAGGAGAGGAGTACACACAGAGAGACATATCTTACATGTATATTGTCCTCTTTCATTTGCAAAACTCTGCCTCTAAACTGGGAAAGGATGACTAACAGCTCCTTCTGCTCGGTTGATTACCATAATACAAATTCCTACAAATGGAAAGCCATTGCCCTCGCTAATCTTAACATCCCCACATCAGTAGCTATTTCAAGAAAAAGCAATTCCCATCTGTTATAGGAACATATTCAGTGACAGCTCATATCTTCTTAGCCTAGTACCATCCCATTGCAGCACAATGGTGAAAATAACAGGGCTTTTTTCTCTAATTCTGGAAAGCTCTCTCCACGCCAAGACACATGAAGGGGCTCAGTGCTTTCTTGGTTGTAATCTATAGAAGAATGACTGTAACCTTTGTTGTACCTTCTGAACCCACTTAAATGATCTGATATGTGTGACAGTCATATATTCTGTTCTGTGTGGCCCTTCTCAGAGTGTAATGGATGTTAACGTTCTGTGCTCAACCTGTGTTTCTTTCGGGCAAGTGTTCTAGCCCTCTCTGGTGGAGTTGTTATCCACATGGTCCTCTCTTGCCTGTGACGGAGCTAATGATCCTATGACTTAGGAGGGCTCATGAGTGGTTCCTTCCTACTTAGATACTGAAAGTGTTTCAAGGATGGGTGCCTGACCACAAGACTGAATTCCCTCCTGGAGTTGGCCCTGAGCCTTTTCACGAGAGAATCTATCCTCTCTTGAGTTTTTCTGGGTATGAGGATAATGCAAGCCCGGGCTGGTGAGAGCCTTTGATGGAACGTGAAATGAGTCTTCCTGAAAATTAAACAAACACACAAACAATGAAAAATAAAACACGTGCACACAAAAACAGATTTTAAAAAGGGAGAGAAGAGATATGAAGTCTTAGGCTGTTGAATCAGGCCCTGTGTGAAAACCAGGGTTGATTTTGGATTTTTAAATTTGCAGAGTTAAGCAAAAGCAAGGTTTGTGTCCCATGTAACCAAGAACTTAGTTAGAAAAACTCCTAGAATATGAGAATTATGATTGGAGCTGATGTTGTGATCTCTCACCTGGTAAGTACTATAGTGTATCACTAAAGTTGATACATGTACATCTATATATGTACATATATGTGTGTGAATGTGAATATATATATATATATATATACCCACACACATATCCATCAGTTTCCCATGCTTTGTGCCTGTGTGAATTCTTTCAGGGACAGCACATTTGATATTGCAGCTGGCAGGTCATTTTACTACTGGCCAAGTATAGTTTCTAGGTAGTTTATTTTTCCTAATATTAAGTTGCCCACTTAAGCCTTCCCACTGCTAATCTTAACTGATCTTCTCTGGATAAAAAAAGTCAACTTGCTCCTTTACAATGATCGAGGAAGTTTATCTTGTCTCATTTCTTTCAAGCATTCTTCCAACTGTCTTGGGAACTTAACAGACTGCTGTCTTTCTCTTCCTGCCCACATCCTGTTTTGTGCCAACCCTGGTTCCATGGAGCCCTTAAAACTTCTGTTCAGCTCTTAGGAGCTCCCTAGAGGAAGGCCAAGTAGAGTGTTGATCTGCCGTGCACTCCCAGGTGTTTATTTAGTTTTTTCATAGGGTGGGGCTGGATAGTCATTGGTTTTCAGCTTTCGTTTTTTTAAAATTAATTTTATTGGTACATTTAAGGTATACAATATAATGACATTCATCACTGGAAATTTGCACCTTTACATAGTCCATCTTCGTTCTTATTTTTCCCGTTTCTTCTGCCCTCCCTTCAACCCCTCCATCCGTCCCTATCTACAAAGACTTTGCTTCCATCTTTCCATTTTCTCATATTACTTCCATTTCCTTTTTTCCTTTCTCCTACCCCTCTCATTTCCCCTTCCCCTTTGTCCCTTTTCTTCCCATTTAGCTTTCTTAACCTTTTCCCCAGTGGTAGAATCAATCAAAGTGTTGAAAACACCCTCTCCAGATGAGGGCTGTTGCTCCCAGGATGTGGAGGCTCTGTATTTACTGCAGAAGCCTGGGAAACTCTGGGAAACCCTGAGAAACTCTGAATCCAGTGAATTTTTTAGGTCTTTTATGGTATAGACAGCTACCATACCTGAACATTTTCATGCTTTCCATTTCAATCTTGGTACTCATGATAAAAAAGGGAGACATGAATTAATCTTTGGATTGGAAGGCTTTAAGTACATTTTCTTGCCAACATTAATATACTTTAAAATTTGATTTATAATATCACTCAAAGAAGTCACAAATATAAGTCCTATAATAAGAATTGAGGCCGGGGATTTAGCTCAGTGGTTCCACCGCCTGCCTTGCAAGCGCAAGGACCCGAGTTCGATCCCTGGTACCAAAAACAAAAAACAAAAAACAAAAGAATTGAATCAGTTTGCAGATGCTTAAGGAAAAGCCTTACCAGCTGCCTCCTTGCCTCTGATCCTACTCCTCATGGAACCTGTGCAGTGATCTGTGTCCTCCAGCACCAATCATCAATATCTATGCACATGCATGTCAGTAGTTCATGAGTGTTTTAACAATGTATTTATTCATGGCTTAGTTAATGCTTAGCAACATTTATCATGACTGAAGGACTGTTGTAGGCACTGTGAATGCTGGGAGGACACAGCAAAGAAAACCAGCTTTCATGGGCCTTGTTCTAATAGTGATGGTCAGTGGCAGAAAGGTGAGATCCTTTCTCCCTAAGAATCTAGAATGGCACTCCTGTAACAAAAGACAGGTTATCAAGAGAAAAACATAGGGCCGGGGATTTAGCTCAGCGGTTCGGTGGCCTGGCTTGCAAGTGCAAGGACCTGAGTTCAATCCCCGGTACCAAAAAAAAAAAAAAAAAAAAAAAAAAAAAAAAAGAGAGAAAAGCATAAACCACCTTATGTTATTGATGTTTCACATTACACAGGAACCTTCAGAAACAAAGGCCCAGAGAAAATTCTAATTCTGTGCTTAGACTGTGTGAAAAATTTACAGCCAATGAGAATCCAGACCTGTCATATAAAGGTACAGGATCCCAACAATGAATGTAACTGTATTGCATACCTAGATTGCACCAAAAAACTCAATTAAAAAAAAAACATTAAAAAAAATTTACAGCCAAGTAGAAATGTGACTGGATAGAAAGGCGAAACCTCGTGACAACACACGAAGAAGGGGTACCCAGCAAGGCCTGTTTGTTGAGCTGTTTCTTGGTCTTTCTGTGGTCTGCTCTGACCTCCCAGATTTGAGGCAGCCTTGTCTGAAATGAGGGTCCTGTGACCTCATTAGGTGGATCAGATAAGGTCAGTCAGAGGATTGCATTGTGGCCAGCTCGGACACAGCAAGGCAGGGGAAGGTTAAGGTAACATTTCTACTTTTAATAATCTGGCTCGGAAAAGAGAGATTCTGGTTCCTCTTAATTTCTTTGGGAGGAAAAAGAAAAGTAGTGGAACTCTGGATGTATTTCCAACCCTTAGCTTGCTGAGGGACCTGAGGAACGTGGGGTACAGAACAAAGTATAAAACCAAGGATAACATCAAAGCCTTTAGCCCCAAACCTGGAAGATTCGGTTTGCTGAATCAGAAACTTAGCTGAATCAGACCTAAAATATGAGCAAATTTTCTCAGGAGAGAGGACAGAAGTCAAGTTTTGGGCATGTTTAAGTTTGGGATACCAGTTGGATAGTATTGATACCTGTGTCCTCTTTCATAACATGAATATAACACAAATATTAAATTGCTACTGACATTCAGGATGACAGACTTCTCTGAGTACATAGGTCCCTGCAAGGTTTTCAAGGCTGAATTCTTACTCTGATCCAAGTGAAAAGCCACTTGTTACTCAGAGGAAGCTTTTCTCCCTCACCCATTCTAAAGTTGCCAGTTATCACGTTGGCCCAGATAGCGCCTACGTAGCATTTATCTCTACCTGGGACTTTTCCTTATGTGTTTATTATCCAACTTTCTCCCCTAGAATTAAAAAAAAAGCAAGGAGCTTGTCTGATCTTTGTTAGTACAGAAGATGTACTCAGTAAATATTAAAACTACTAAAAAGCATGCACATATGTCTTTATGCACAATTCTTTTGTTTATATAGGATAAAGTTCCCCAAAGTGGCACTGCTATATCAAATTGTATTTTTAATTACACTGATATTTCCAGATAAATGTCCTAAATGATTAAAGGCATGCATTGTCCTATCATCAGGGTGTGAAAGCAGTTATTTTTCTCTACCAGTTGAAGCTCTTGGTGATTTTTATACTTTGGTATTTTTGCTTCAAAAATACTTTTTGAAATTGTTAATCTCTGCTTCTAATACTTCCAACTATCCTAAACAACTCATGTAGAGTTTAACATGAACTCACATGGAAGGCGGTGAACCATTTGTGTCTGTCTCTTTGAGATTGTCTTAAAACTTGTGTTCACTTTCAACTTCTGTGTATCTTTGATGTTGTGCGTAGAAACAGTTTAGCAAGCGTAGATTTAACTCTTTGCTTATTTCTCATTAGTGCCTGGAAATTTCAAACCACTGAGAGTATAACGTTTTCCTATTAAAACACCTGATCTGTTTTCTTCAGAGATATTTATGACATGAAATTCTGCACATCCATATTTTTAAATGCGTGCGTGTTGGATCATTCTAGTAGAGGGATGTGAGTAATGGTATAATCAGTGCAACAAATGTTGGGTAGTTGTTGAAAATAATTTATGCCTCCCTGAAAACTGTAGGGCTGTGCAGCCTTCTAGCTGAAACATTATTTACATCTCCACTTAGGAGAGGTAGACACTGATTTTCTCCTCTTCCAATGGTCTTTCTAAGAACTTTGCCCACTTCATTCGTTAGTGTAGATGTTTTCACGGATCTCTTGACTGGCTTTTGCCTTCATTGACTGGTCTGAAGCTCTGGAGTTCATCCAGCTGGGTTGTGTTCTTCCTGTTCTCTGTCCAGATGTGTTAGAAGTGAGAGCTCAGAGAGAGCCGGGAATCCTGAGTGCAAATCTCAGTTCCACCTTGAGTTGTAGAGACGCTGGCCAGTATCATTGCTCCAGTTTTTCCAGCCTAAGCACTGGGTACAGGAACATCCGTCAGCTTCATGGGTGGGTTTGCGGGGTTAAAGCCCCACCTTTCAAAGCTCCCTCTATCTGGTTGGAAAGAAAAGAGTTAAGTAAAAATTTTCTTTCTGACGCATCATGTCAGGAACAGCCTCTGCTGAAGTGCTTTTGAAACCAGTCACTGTGAAAGGTCCAGCACCAGTCTCTCATTCACGTTCTGAATTGTGTGACCTTCCTGAAGAGTGAGATGTCATCTTTACTTACCTGGTGGTAAACTTAACCTGTATCGACTTGAGGCTATTTACACCCTATTTATTCTGTTTAAAATGAGCAGTCATACGTTTCTCTCCAGCGTCCATAGTTATGGAGAGTAACCGGACCTTGCTGGATGTGACCAGTAATAGCAGGTTTATGTAGTGTATCACTCTCCAAATTCCAGAATAGTTGAAATTCTGCCCTTGAAGAGCTTAGGACAAGAGCTTGTAGATCTGTGAGTAAATCTCTGTGAATACTGACTGGCAACCAAATACAGTAATATTCCATAGGTATGAAAACTCTGAACACAAAATATCTTAACAACTGTTTCTTTCCTGTGAAGGAGGTGAATAGAGTTGAATTGTGCTAAAGTTTTTGGACTTGACTAGAAGAATATAAGTCAGGAGCCATTCTGGGGTAACTACAAATGAATAGGAAGTAAATTCATAGTTGGGTACTGAGGTATAGTTATGTACAGCTGCTAAGAAGGCTGAGGCAGGAGGACTGTGGGTTTGAGGTCATCCTGGGCAGCACAGTGAGCACCTGTATTAAAAAAATTATTTAAAAAAACAATGCAAACTCAGATCTTCTCCAAAATTAAAAAGACACTTGTACATATATACACATAATAATATTGAAAATAGAAGGATAAGGTATTTCATAAAAACATCCACCAAAGGAATGCTAAACAGCTATGTAAATAACAGAAATAATAGGCCTGAAGAAAAAAAAGCTTTATTAGAGATAAAAAATTAAAAAGCTTATTTCAAAGTAAGCATAACAATGCTAAATGTCTCATGTGTAGAAATAATATCACTAAATAGGTTCATACATGCAGAAAATTCTGCAGTTCAGAATTGCAGCGCATATATTTCTAAGCACATGTAACATATTTATAAACATTGAACATTTATTGGATCATAAATCAAGTTTGAATACATTCCAGATGTTTAAAATTAGACAGTTTTCTCTGAGATGTAATGAAATTATGCTAATAACCAGTAACCTATCAGTTTTGATATTAAGAAATATAATCTTTCTTTTTGTTTTTCTTTTAAGACAGGGTCATACTCTGTAGTACAGGCTGGCTTTGAACACACAGCAATTTTCCTGCCTCAGTCTCCAAAGTGCTTTGATTGTAGGCATGCACCACCATTACCAGCTGTTAAGAAATATATTTTTAAATAGCCTGCAGTTTAAAGAAAAGATCATAATGAGTATTAAAATATATTTAACCAAATAACAAGGAAAATACTACCCATAAAAATTGTGGGATACATCTGGAAGAATGATTATAGGAAATTTCTGGTTATAGGTGTTTTTAGTGAAAAATGAAGCTTAAAATTCATAAACCAGGTATTTATAGAATGAAGTTAAGAGAAGAGAAATGTAAAATAACTTCAAAGAAAAATAACAGCAGGTATTAGTAAAAGAAGTTATAAATTTTCAATATAAAAAATAAAGACAAGACCGGGGATTTAGCTCAGTGTTTCCAGAGCCTGCCTCACAAGCACAAGGTCTCAAATTTGATCCCCTGGTACCCAAACAAAACAAATAGGGCAGGGACTTAGCTCAGCAGTTCCACCGCCTGCTTTGCAAGCGCAAGGACCTGAGTTCCATCCCCGGTACCAAAAATAAACAAACGAAAAAATAAAGACAAACATTGTTTCTTTGAAATACTATTTAAGTTGAAAAATAAGATGAAATTAATCTACATAAAATACAAATGATAAGTCAGAATGTATAAAATCACTGTAAATTCATACATATTAAAAGAATGAGTTATGAATAATTTTATTCTAATAAAATTTTGAAAAGAAAGCTTAAAGATTGACATAGAAGAAAGAAAAGTGAATAATTTTATAGACCATAAGTAACTAAATTTGTAGTTAAAATTTTCTATGGCATAAACTCTAAACCCAAGTAGCTTTACTGGAGAATTCTTTCTAACATTTCAGAGAAAAAGTACCTGTAATTTGACAAAGGGTGCGCTCACTGAAATATCTTACTATGTTTGGAAGAACTTTATGAAGGATAAAAAAGTTTCAGATAAGTCCATAAAGAGTAACAACAAATGTATTCCACTCATATGGAACCCAAAATGACCATGTTGTGTTTATCTTATTAATACCAGAATATTTGTTTTTAAACAACAATGTGTTTTTTTGTTACTAATACAATAGAGAAGAAAACTATATGATCATATGACTAGTTCAGAATAAACCATTTGATAAAACTTGGTACTCAAGCATGACAAAAATGTCATAGCTAATAGGAACAGAAACATATATTCTTAATCTAACAAAATGTGTCTGCAAAAACAACTGTGATCTCATTCTCACTGATGAAATGTTGAAGTTTATTCATTGATGTTGGGATTGGTGTGAGCATTCCCAATGCCCCCACTTCTTCTGGGCACCAGGCCGATATTTAGGCCTGTTCATTAAGGCAGGAGAGAGAAGTGAAAAGCTGAAGGGTTAGAAGTAGACACATCATACTGTCAATACTGATGGACCATTCAATTAATCACATGCAGGCAGTCCAGATAATTTTCATGTATTATTAGAAGCGATAAAAAGAAAATTCAGCAACACAGCTAAATACAAAAGTCTGAATATAGGAAGCTATTCTACTTATCTACTAAACATCGTGAAAATACAGTTTTTAAAAAGACACGGTGTAGAACAATTATGAAAAATTTCAAGTCCTCAGGGTTAAAACTGTACAGAGAGGTACAAAAATATTTACTTAAATATTTTTAAAGCATGTTGAGAAAGTTCATGAAGAACTAAGTCAGTAGAAGATATGCTGTAAACATGGATTAAGAAACTTACTGTTACAAATATGAATTTTATATTGTTTTACAGGTTCTATGAAATTACGATCAAATTCCTAATGGTCTTTATATTTACTTGCATAAATGTGCAATTTGACAGGGTTGTTATAAGCTATACAGAGCAATATAGATGACCAAATTCATAACAAGGTAATTTTGTAGAAAAACAAGGCAGGAAGATTTGGAGCATGCGATACAAGACCTATTGAAAACCTGAAATAACTGAGACAGTGTTGTGTTAGATCAGTAATGGACAAACAGTCCAACCTAGACGTGAAACACACGTTGGCATGGCTGTTTCTTCTGTTGTGCAAAGTAGAAAAAGGATGATCTTTTCTATAAATGTTGCTGGAACAATTTTAACAACTCGAGTAAATATAACAAAACTTGATCCCTATTTCTCATCACACATGAATGTCACTTACAGAGGGATTAGTGATCTAAACGTAAAGATAAAGCAAAAGTTGCATGACATACAAAGAGAAACATCATGTTTTGGGTGTTGGTAATGATTTCCCTGGAGCATAGAATAAGTATAATTCCAAACAATCTGGAAATTAGAATCAAAATTGTGATTGGTCAGGTTACTTAAAATGAATGATTCTGATAGGAGCAGGCATGGCCAAGAATGGGAATTAGTAATTATAGTGATCTACCATTGGTCAGAATGTAAACTGGAGGAAATACTGGGAAAAACTGTGATGTTCTCTATTAAAGCTCAAGATGACATATCATGCAGCCCAGAGGTCTTATGAATCATGTGGCAGATTATCTCGATGCAATACCTTTTGTGCAAAAAGTCATGAAGCAGATTCACAGATAAAAATAAAGTGCCTGTATTATGTGGTTTATCAGCTCAGTTTAAAAAATTATCAGGATATAAGGGGAAGTATAGGGTACAGGCAGGCAGGAAGTACTGAATTTTCTAAATATCGTGTTATACATTATCTACATGTTCATATAATCCTCTCCCCTCCCCCTCCCTCTCCCCTCCCCCTCC
>NW_022900921.1:7168435-7190228 GCF_012274545.1 Fukomys damarensis | reverse complement strand
TCCCCTCCCCCTCCCTCTCCCTCTCCTTCTCTCTCCTTTCATTCTCTCCCTTTCTTTCTTCAGTTCCCCTTGGTAAGTGTTAATTACAAGACCCAGAGTTAAGTTTGTATGAGGAGGACCAAAAGGAGGGTTCCTGTATTCCAAGGAAAATTAAGGGGAATATGTTTCCATACAGCAGGCGTTTCGTTGTTAATGTGATAAGCAAGCAAGGAGTTGATCTGCTTTGAGCAGAAGGGAAGTGCAGAATGAATGGAGCCAAAGCAAATGTCAGTGGTTGAGTAGTTTAAGACTGTGAGAGTATTGCATTCTTCACTTGCATCGTTCATGGTGTATCATCGATACATTGTGCCTCTGTGTATCTCATGAGTATTTGGGACCTCATCTGCCTCATCCACATTAAGTGACTATTTTATCTTTGCATAAATTACCTTTTGTTGCTGGAAAAAATGCCTGACATACAGAAGTTAAGGGAGAAAAGGCTCAATTTTTAGCTCCTGGTTTCACTCCATGGTTGGCTGGTTCCAAGGCAGAAACAGGACGTCAGAGGAACACGGCAGAGTAAAGCTTCTCACCTCATGGCAGCTGGAAAACAGAAACAGAGAAAGTGCCTGAGAGAAAGGGGCAGGGACACCGGCCACAAGATCACACCCCATGCCTGCCTGACATACCCGAAAGTGTGCACCACTAATTTCCCAGGTACCTCTCAAGCCAATCAAGCTGCCAGTCAAAACGAACCTTTACAGTCCTTCAACTTTTTCTGTAGATGTAGCGCACGTTTCTTGTTACTTTGTCCAAGACGAGAATGTCTTGCAAATTAATTCCTTGCAAGTGACTCATTTGTAAACTCATTTTTGTCTGGCTGATTTCCTAAAGCATAACCGAATGCTCTTGAATAATATGTTAGAGGACAGTGCAGCAGTGCAGGACACAGGCCACAGAAATTCATAGTTCCTTGCATCAAGACAGAAGCAGGGAAGGAGTCATCAAAGATGTAAATTAATCAGAGTTTGGATAAGGATAGATTCAGAATTACAAAATGGTGAACTTACTAGACACTGCAGAAATGCACGATGGAGAGCTGTAGTAGCATAGAAAAATCTTAAGACTGAATGAGAATGAAAGATGTCAACTCCAGAATACATATATTAAGTTGGTGTATATATAGTAAGTTCAAAAAAGTCAAATGAAATTATACATAGAATTTGAGGATTCATCTTCTGGAGAAGTTCCATAGATGTCCCTGGTAAGACAATCACAGTTGTTGAAAGTTATATTCAAAAAAAATTTAAAGTCACTGGAAGTTGTACAGCAAATGAAAAATTGTATTCAAGAAAACTTGTGAAATCTAAGGTAGGATGGGTTACTTCCAATCGACAGGTCAGACTCACTCTTCTTCAGTGGACCTCTATCCCAAATGGGGCGTGGTCAGAGTACAGGGCCTGGATTGCCTTTACCCTAGCTTACTTGCTTGGTGACGTTTATATGCCGTGAAAGGCAAGGTGAGACCAGATGCTACTGTTCTTCTCCATGCCCAGTGCACGACTGTCACTGACAGAGGCAAGCTGTTATTCCTGACCCAGCTGTGGAGCAGTGGGTCGGAGATTTTGTTTAGGAGGAAAGACAAGCTCTAAGATTCAAGCACTTTGGATTTCTTCCCAAAGGGATTGAATTTGTTTAAAACAGTGTGGGGAAGTCCAAGTTGCTTTCAGAAACAATGGAAATTTTAGTTAGCAGTTGAAATGTTCCCAATAGAGTCATGGAAATGACAAAATAAAATGGTAGACCAGCTGGTTTGCTTGAGAGAACCAGCAGGATCGAAGTAATAGAACCCTCAGGGATCAGAAGAAACTTCAAAGATGTTCTTCAAAACTATCTGAGCGAAGAAGCGCATATTTAATAAAATCAAACTGTAGATTAATTTATACCCAGAACATTTGCTAAAAGAACAGACTAATAAGGTGGATACTAGGGGAGCCTAGCAGCTTGGAGTGATACCAACAGAGACAAAGCTTTGAGATTATGGAAAGACATATTTAGAGAGAGCCCCAAGGAAGCCACTGTCACCTGTGCAGGACCAAGGCTGCGCTCTGTCAACAACAACATCAGAGGCTTTGTGCTGGAGGGCAGACAGACTTCACTACAACAGGCCATCAGAGGGCAATGGGAAAGCACCTAACAGAGCGGGAACCACAGCAGGGAGGGAAGATCAGTACCCAGAGTTGTTCCAAAAAATATTATCTAAACTGTTTAATTTCCAGAAAAAAAAAACATGACAAAATGGGAAAAAATGATGCACACAAGAAACATAAAAGACAACAAAAATTGCCTTTGAGAGAATTCAAATACCAAACTTTTAAGGCAGACGTGTTCAAAAAGCTAAAGAAACCATAATTTAAAAAAATCATGTATGATGGTAGTATTTCATGAAATAGAAAATATCACCCAAAAGATAGGAGTTAGATATTAAAAAGGAATTAAGTAGGAATTCTGGGGCAGTAAGTACAATAACAGAAATGAAAACTTCATCAGAGTTGCTCAGTAGCAGCTATAACATGATAGCAAAAAAAAGAACACATTTGGAGATATATAGTTAAAGATTGTGCATTATAAAAAACAAGAGGAAAGGGCATGGATAAAAATGAGTAGAGCCTCAGAGAATGTGGGATTCCAATAAGCACATCACCTCATGCGCCATGGGGGTACTAGAAAGAGAAGAGAGGAAAAGGAGCAGAGAGACATGAATTAATAGTGGACAGAAGCTTTCCAATTTCATGGAAAATGTTTTACACATCGAAGAAGATCAGCAAATTCCAAGTAGAAATAAACTGAGGAGAATCGACAATAGACTCATCATATTAAAAATATGAAAGGTCAAACGGAAAATCTTGAACGCAGCAAGAGAACAAGAACTCATCATGAACAAAAAACTCCAGTAAAATTAACAGCTTACTTCTTCTTCAAAGCCATGGAAGCCCAGAGGGGGTGACATGACCTGGGCAATGTGCTCCCAGAAAAAAACTGTCGACCAGAAATCTTATACCAACAAAAATACCTTTCAGAAATAAAGGTTAAAAAATACCTTGTGGGATTAAATAATGGAGAAAATGTGTTGCTACAAAGTACAGTAATCAACAAATGTCTTACTGGCATAAGAACAGGCATGTAGATGAAAGTGTAATAGAAATGAAATTATAGAAATAAATATCGCATTGGCAGTCAGTCAAGCAAGGTGCCAACATAATTCAATAGTGGGAATAATACTGATTTTTCAAATAGTCTTTTCAAAAATGGTACTGACTATGCCTCAAAATTCAAAGTAACGAAGTTAGACCTCTTCCTCAGACCATTCCCCAAATTTACTATAACAACAGAATTTTTCAAGAAGATGGAAGATTTAATTTTCATGATTTTAACTTAGGCAAAGCCTTCTCAGACAAGGTACCAAAATCATAACACAACATTTTAAAAATTGTAATTCATAAGTCTTAAAAAACATTTTCCAGGAATTACCTTTAAGGAACTGAAAGGATACTCATATCCTGGAATTAGCATTTGCAAAGTAAATATCCGATAAAGGACTTCTACATAGAAAAAGTAGAAACCTACAACTCAATAATGCTGAAACAAATAATCCAGTTTTTACAAAGAGTAAGAGACCTTGAAAGCCATTTTCTGGAGATGCCCCATCCCTTCCCTTTGTGGATATTCACACGTATACATATAGCATACACTTCCAGAGATGCCTCCCGTCACTCCTCAGATGATTACAGCTCAAAACCGTCTCAACTATTGAATAAATCATTGTGGTATATTTATAAATGAAATATTATGCCGCAGTAAAACAGAATGAAGTAGTGATGTGTGCTAAAATTTAGACAAAGCTCAAAGCTACTTTATTAAGTAAAGAAACCCAGGCACAGAGACTGCCTATATCATTCCACTCAAATGGAATGTCCAGAACAGATAAATGTATGGAAACCAGAAGTAGATGGTTTCATCTAGGGCTTGAATATTTAATAGGAAGTGGGATGTGAGTGATAGTTTGGACTTTGTTTTGGGGTTGTAGAAATTGTTTTGAAATTGTGGGTGTGGAGCCATACAGAATAAATAATACATGCCTGTAATACTAGCACTCCGGGAGGCTGAAGCAGGAAGATCATGAGTTCAAGCCCAGTCTGGGAAACTTCCTGCAGGAGTAAGACCTAGTCTCAAAATAACAAATTAAATAAGAGCTGGGATGTAATGCAGGACAAAGGCTCTGGGTTAACTCCAATACCAAGAAATAAATAAACAAACAAACAAATAAATAGCGATGGTTACACAATTCTGTGAATGTGTTAAAGTCATTGACTCATACTATGAAATTCACATTGCTGCTTCCTCTGGAAAAGAAAAGGTTTAAGATGAATCCAGCAAGGTGGGGAGAAAAAGGAATTGGAGAACTGTTCATAGCTGTTTCTTGATGTAATAATCTGTTAATTGTCCAGTGTTGTTTTTGTTTGGGGGGTATTAAAGATTGAGCCCAGAGCCCTGCACATGCTAGGCAAGAACTCTGTCTCGGAACCTAAGCATGAGTTTAATGACTTGTGTATGCTTTAAATATTCTATTGTAACAGTTCACAGTAAAGCCAGGGATGTAGCTCAGTGGTGCCACGCCTGCCTAGCAAGCTCGAGGTCCTGAGTTAGATCCCTGGTATCCCCGCCAAAACCCCAGTAAAAATGTAATTAAAAAAACCATACAGAGGAATGAGTGAGAAAGATAAGATAAGGGATAAGAAAATATCTATGAAACATCATAAATGTAGATACATCTCTGTACTGTCAGGAAGAAGGTCTGGGTTTCTTTTTCCACATCAGCCCCATAGCATCTGCGGAATACTTCTTTGGCTCCCGGTTTGGTTGGTGCCAAGTTCTCCGATTCCTGTAGAGTAAAAGAAGACAACGATCTGAGATAAGACATCCAGTACACATTTACAGTGTTTCATGCTTTGTGAACTTTTTATGGTCCGCCAAAATCTAAGTATAATCTAATACCGGTGGTTGAGAAGGCCGTGACGTCCGGCCTTTACTCTCAGGTCCTCAGAGGCAGACACTATGCTTAAACTCTTGTCCTTTAGTTCTCAAAACTCCACACAGCATCCTGAGAGATCCTTGCTTGACTAAAGTTCTCCTCGACCTGTTTGTGTACTTCCTTCATCTGGTCCGAGTTTAATTGGGACACTGTTAGTGACACTTCGCCAGAATCTGCATTCTTAGTATCTAACTCCCCTGGCTAAGTAACTGGGATCTGCATTTTCTGTCTAGGTGAAGTCTGGTCACCTTGACTTGCCTGCAGCTGAAATCCTGCTAGATCAGCTTTGCTAAATGCCCTACTGTTGATACTTCCTCTGAGTGATTTTCTGTGCATGGCCCCCACTCTGTTCTCTAGGCGTTCATCCCCACTTGGCTATTCTGTGTTTGGAAGCAAGCCCAGTTCTCCAGTGAGGCCTCTTTGACCTCATTACCACTATTCTTGATAAAACCAGATCTGGTTGTCTTGGACAGGAGTTAGAATTTGTTCTCTAGTTTTTTTTTTTTTTAATGGAGGATGAAAACTTTTCAAAGACTGGCATCGGGTCACTCCTTCAGGAAGCGGGAGAGCAGCGGTAGGAATCCAAACAACCTCCAGACTCTTTTCGCCTCTACCTTTGCCTGGAGTGAAAATTTAAAGTTCGATATGCCTTCCACACATAATTGCCCACTGACCTTTGTTCCTTTTCCACCACTTGAGAAGGTTGGAAAGGCGTTATTTGTTCCAGGCTGAGGGAAAGAAAGGGAGGCAGGTGCATTAAGTGACCTACGAAGGTACCGCTAGGATGTGGTACTCCTAGGGTGTGTCAGGAGAAATTCCAATCTGCTTCTGTCCTTGGCCAACACTTGACCTGTAGGTCATTGCCTATTCCGGTCGTATTCCTGTCAGTTGCTTCTTTGTTGTTTCTGTGTGTTTGCTTTACTTTTACCCTGGAATTATTGACGAGAAGCCACATTCATGTATTTCTTCCTGAGTCCCTTTAGAATGCTTTAATTAGCTTGGATTGTTTAGCCACATCTTATTTTAAATTAAACCTCTTGCACTGCAAGCCAAACCTCTATGCTGATTTTTGAGGAGGCTGCTTTTCCCTATCTTTGTTAGCCTGTGCAGAAAGAGCAAAAGGTGGCTGAAAGCCTTTGGTGATATTTTCGCCTTCTTTTCCTCTGCCTTCCCACACAAACGCTGGGCCCTCATGAACAGCCCCTGCAGGGACTCATTCGTTTCTTCCCCTCTAACCACAGGAAGCTCAAGGTTCTTAGAGCTCCTCACCAGCCAAATAACAGAATAGGTTGACAGTTGTTTCTTTGGCAGGTTGATAAAATTAGAGATATTTGCATCTCCTGATCGTTCACACTTCTTGAGAACAATGCGAGCTAATGACAGTAGAGAGTCTTGCTTTTCCTGACTTGCTGAAATGGAAAAGGACATACTTTTAAGAACCCTTCCCAACTTCTATGAAGGAAGAATTAAATAGGGGCTCAAAAAGAAAATAACATTTGCAAAGTGAGATAATGGCTAAGGAAGGATTAGGAACCAAACCTTTTGTCTCCAGTCTGTGGTTGTTCTTCAGGTCCGTGTTGGGTGAGTTTATTTTACTACAGGATCAACTGCAAGCTGGCACCTGTGTTCTCTAGACAAGAGGGTTTGTTTCAGAAGGAGCCCAAGTGGAGAGCTATCCAGGGAGTGAGCCTCTCAAACGAGGAGTGTCTCAGCTTCTGAAATTCAAAGAAACCGCAGATGCTAATGACAAATACGATTTTTAGAAGACAGCAAAGAAGCAAGCGTTTGTTGGGAGGAATGACATTCATTTGGCGGGGGTAAGAAGATGGCAGGTATCTTTTAAGTTTAACAGGGTGTAGTCATTGGAAAAAGTCTACAGAAATGACCTGCAAAGCATACCTGTGAACCTAGAAGTGGGGAAACTTGGTTGTATGAGTTTGCTCTGTAGTCTGATTGGACCTGAAGTGAGAAACTCTTGAGTTGTAGGGACCCTGAAGTCGGTAGCAAGAGTGCTTCATCTTTTTGAATCTTAGATTCCCATTAGTAAAATGAGGAGAATGAACTATATCTGTAGTTCCCCGAACTTTAGTATGAATAAGAGTCCTGTGGGAAACTTATTGCCATTTTCAGAGATTCTGATTCACAGATTTGGGGAGGGACCCTTGCTGGATTCTATACTGTATCTCATTCCTAAGAAAATTAAAATAGAAGTGCTTCAAGAACTACACCTGAAAAAAGTGAAATTATCCCAGAGGGGAAAAGCGGTGAAGGTCTAATGTTTTGTAACTTCTGCTTCTCACCTGCTTAAATTTTGCAAATGCTACAACTCATCACCATTCAACAGCGGTCTTGGTGCTGTATGAAGTCATTGCACCATACAGGGAATGTATGCCTCATGGTATGGGCATTTGAGAAGGGCCAACACAACCCCACAGGAGGAAGCAAGAGTCTGAATTCCAAGGGGAAGTATAAGCCTGTTTGGTTATGATTTCACTTCCTCTGAGCCCCCATGTAGAATTCGAAGGTCTCTTGATGCTTTCAAAATAGTTGAACAAGGAGAACCCCTTCCAATTTTTTAATTAAGCAAGGTTTGACCTTCAAGATTCTAATTGCTCTTGACATGTAACTTATTGCTTAATTAAAACAGGATGAGATATGGGACCTCGGTTCTGGAAAAGTAGAGAGTCATGGTTATTTCCGTGTTATTAAAGTCCCTCTTTTATCTGGAAGGGAAGGGCTGCGTTCATCATAGAATAATATCCTATCTCAGGAAGGAAGGCTGCCACAGTCACCAAACCTGAGGTGAGTCATTATCCATCCTGAACAACTGGAGCTCATGAAATTATCAGGCAGAGAGAGCAAAATAGAACTAAATCATTTTGGTGAGTTGTGTCAGGAGAAGAAACAATAAAAAATTAAAATGATGGCATTTTCAGTGAGCAACTGAATAGAGATAATTATTTTTCCCATTTAAAAACAAATGCAAAATGATGCCAATTTTCTTTCTTTATGTGCCCCCCCACCCCCCGTGGGTTTTTAAGTGTCTCTGCATCTGCAGGGGAAAATATTTAAAAAGCTCTGTTTCTTGACAAAGTCACTGAGCATTTTCAACGATAATGTATTTTAAAAAATACCAATGTATTTTTCTTTACTTTGTTTTTCGAAAGATTCTTGTAAAATAAAATGAGGTTAAGAGACAAGAAATTGGAAGTATGGATGTTTGCGTGGTTTCTTTAGATCATCCTTATAAATTGGAAAATGTTTAGAAGAAGTAATGGCTGTACCATGTTATCTGTCTGTTTCAGTGACTTAATTAGATAATGTCCCAAACCTCCAGTGGGCTAAATTATCATAAGCCTTCCAGTTTCATTGGCTGCGGTGGCTCAGAATGAAGTCTGTAGTGATACAATCGTACATTCCTACCATGTCAGAGGTTGAAGCGGTCCTAGAGATCCTTTCTTCCAAATAGTTCTCTTACAGATGTGCAAGCGGAGGCAGAGAAAAGCTCCCAACCAGGAACGATCAGGTCACGACCCTAAGACGGTTGTCAGTACCCTGACCAGTACTCCTGAGATAGGAGGCAGTCCCAGGAGGCACACCCTCCTGTGGCCCTACTCCCCTACCCAGTCTAGTACCATTTCCTTCACTTTATGAATAAGACAGTCTGACCGCTACAGTCACCCTTCTAGAATCTCTCCTTTGGGAACTAGAAACAAAGCTAATTTGTTTCTTGAAGATTAACAAATCCATTTAAAATGTCTTTTTAACTTAATAGACTTCACAAGTATATGTATTTATTTATTATTTGAGTCGGGCCTTCTTTCACCCAACATTGTTCCATTAAGAATTTCCCAACACAAAAAGTACAAATGAAATCAATTATGTAGAAGACAGAATTCAAAAACTAGAAGTAAAGTGTATCTAACTTTTAAAAATGAAAAATGTGAGTTTTGAATTGTTGCGAATACTCTGTATTTACTGTACTCTTTTTTTCTACACATTTACTCATTCATAATAAAATTATAAATATATACAAAAAAGAATTTCCCAACACAACTAAATGTTAGTTTTTTAAAAAAATACTGTGACAGGATTGCATGCTATTTTATCACATAAAGAGGACATCTCTATTTAGCATTTAACTTGAGTAGTGTTATAATGGGAGCATCTGGTTTTTAGGCATCTTTAACTGCCTTACTGATTTTTTTGGTATAAATTTGTATCCGAACCAAAGGGAAACCTATGTTTGGCTTTTAGCATTTTTTTTTTCTTGGTACTGGGGATCAAACCCGGGTACTTGTGCTTGTGAGGCAGGTGGCAGAACCACTGAGCTAAATCCCGGCGCTTTTAACATATCTTATCTTTGGAATTTTCAAATGAAACTAATAAATAAGACTTCTGTTTGCCCAGGTAGTGAGGATGAGGATGGTCACAGTTACTATGTGCTTACCCTAGTTGTACTTTTAGTTTTCTGAATCTCCTTTATACTATTTTTCATAGTGGCTGTATAGTTTAAAACAGGGGCCCATAATTGAAACATGTAACAGTGTCCCTCTTGAATCTTTGCCCTCTTCTAAGCAATATAATAAAGTGAGATGGTGAGTGTTCAAGGTAGGCAAGCGTGAAATGGAGTTATCAGCCCACATTTTCAAGGCAGATGATGTGTCCTTTGAGGAGTGTTTTTTCAAATGGAGGTGTGGCTGACAGGTATGTTAAACTGGGTCCTTAGTGAAGTGAACACCAAGATAGCAGGAGAATTTTGTTAGAAATAAAACTCTGTAAAGGAAAATAAAGATGGTGCCAGGAAATCTGCAGGAGTGTGATAAATGGAGACCTGACTAACAGCAAGAGAGAAAAGTTGGACAGAATTATTTCAGATTTGCTGGATACAGAGAGTTCAGCAAATCCATCACATTCTATCAAGATTGTCAGGAGGAGTTGTCCTTATTTCCCAGGACGGATCTGTCAATATTTTCTATGCACTCAGCCATCAGGTGGCTGCCAGGAAAGTCATGCTCTTGGTGTGCATGTGTGGATGGAGTCCAACGTGTGTCAGCAGAAAGTCAGCCGACCACACTGTTACCATGTCCATAACAAGTGCACCAGTTTGTTGGGCTCATTCTTCTGAGGTGCAAGGGTGTTTTGCTCCTGTTTTACACCTGAGAAACCAAGACACAGGTCACATGTTAATTCTGTGATAGAGACTACAGATACAACCTGGGTTTCAATCGAATGTCTCTCAAGACAAACCCAAAATTCTTCTAGAGAAATGTACTCAAACTTGGGTGTGTTACACAATCCCCTGGATAGCTTGTCTAAAAATGACTTTGTGGCAATCACCCCAGAACTTCTGATTCCAGATGTCATGAGTTGGGACTTGGAATTTACATTTCCGGTAGATTCCCATGAGATGCTGGTTTTCTATTTGGGGAACAAACTTAAAGAACCACTGCGTTCAAAGTGTTTTTCAATTCCTGAGTTTCTCTCTTTCTCTCTTTCTCTCTCTCTCTCTCTCTCTCTCTCTCTCTCTCTCTCAGATTTTATAACTAGATGGTACTCAAGGAACACAGAACAGGGAAAAATGCCTTATCATATAAGCACCTCCTTTTCTACCCCAGTCGTTATGCCTACATTGTAATATGTATATAATAGTTATAAAATTAAATTTATTTTACTTTGGAAAAATTTTATGTAATATTCAATATAATAAAAAGAGGCCTGTCTTCCGGAGGGGGAAACACTGGCACTGACTCATATTTCTACAGGAAGTAGTCTCCTTAAGAGAAGTAAAAATTGCCTTTGTCTTTCCCAGCCCTGTGGCATTTAACACCTTTTCTACTTCAAGCACATTGCTGAGCCATGGAGTAGAAGGGGGTAAGAAGAGGGTGGCTTACTCTGTCATTTCTAGTTTGTAGATGCTTTTATTTCCTTATTTGTTTTTGGTTTTTATGCATGCAATAGCACAAAGGAAAGTGTGTTGGCTGCTAATTTTCACTGCTGACGATAACCCTAAGGGGTTAACCCTTCAATCAAGCTGTAGCGTTTTTGTTTTGTGCAGACAGATGATAAGCAAATCGGGGTCCAAAGATGCTTAATTTTGGCTGCAGTTGCTGAAGGTTGGAGACAAGCTGAAAAGTCCAATCTGCAGTGACCGTGAATAAAAATAAAAACATTGTGTGCCCAACATTGAGCTAAGGACTTTATGTACATATTTTATTGAATCCTCCAAGAACAATACAATCTTTTATTGTTGTTATTTGGATTTTGCAAACTAAGAGAATTTGGCATGGGTGTTAAATGGCATGGTTGATCTGTGTTGTTAGTGAGTGGCAGAACCATAATCTCAATGCTGGCCCATTTGGTCTCAGTATTTTGACTGTCAGAAGCCTCTGCATACTGAGTGCATATATGTGTATACCATGGGACTGGGTTGGTTAATCCACCCAGCGTGTCCAGCAATGAGATAATGGAAGAAGAGGGTAGGCAGATGATCTTCCCAATGTCACTCAGTGAATCAGCACCATAATCAGAACTGAAAGAAAGGTCTTCATGTTCCCTCTGTCAACTTCAATGGCTTTCTTCATTGCCATGTGCTTTTATTTAAGCATCACTGTCGCACTCTCTGTGCTTTTCCATGACAACTGTGTATCTTTTAATCATCTCTCATGAGTCAATGATGATATGATTTGTTCCACATACATACTTTCTAATCCTACAAGTCCACATACATTAATCCCTGTCTCTATAGGGCCAGGAGGGAGGCCTGAGCATATTTCCTACTTATTTTCATTTTAATTCTTCCCTTGACCAATCACTCTGAATATTATGCCTGACTCTTCAGAATCACTAGGGCAAAGGAAAACACCTCCATGTCTTCCATCTCATTGCTAAAGGATTGATACTGTGAAAGCTCTTGAATATTACTTGCTCTCTCTTCTTTACTGTGAGTAAAGGAATCCAAAATGTACTTACCAAGGCCTTTATCATATGGCCACAAAACACCCATTAGGGTAAACTATAGCTGCCATCAGAACACTCACTAATCATCTTGTTCAAGCCTGGCACAAACCCAGACAAAAATTCACTCCAGTGACTTTATAAGCACATCTTCTAAGGCAAAGCAACTATTGAAAGGATTGCTTTGCTGTTACCTCCTAGAAATATTATGTCTTTGTATTGGTATTTTATGGGGCCTAGAATGGCATCCCGACATTGAGTTATTAGTAAAGAAAACACATCAGTTATGGGGTTGATAATCAATAATACCTTTGGTCAGTAAGTTAAAAAAAAAAAGAATTCCAAGCAAGGATGATGATTTAATATCCATCTCATTTCTCAGCAAACCTCCCCCCCACCTAAAACAAACAAACAAACAAAAAACAACCAAACAAACAAAATATACCTTTTTAGATTCTTCTATGTACATATTGGTTTAAATTGTCATAACCAGCATTGATACTTTCCTATTCACAGTAACTTTTGCTCCAGATTATGGGCCTTATTAACCAGGGAGTCTGCGAGTTGCCATCTTGTGAAATCATTGTTTTCAAAGTCTAGTCTGAGAACAGATGATGGTAAATTAGTACATGGTGAAGTGATTAAATATATCATGAAATATCTTGAAGGCCGAGTTTGCCATTCCCCAGTCTCCTTGGTGAGTCTCCAGTAGCTCTGACTCATGCTAGTCTAAGGCTTCCTCATTGCATTTCTATAGCATGACACACAGCAAGCTTTCAGTATATTTATGAATGAGCAAAAGAATATAGTGTCCTAATTTAAAAGGAGTGATTTCCTAGTTGGGTGATTTTCTTCTTTATTGGTGTCAAAATATTCCTTTTCCCCTCTAAAAAGAGAAGATATGGTGATAGGTAGAAGTTTGTTTTTTTTCCATGTATCTTCTTAGCAAAAGAAAAGATTAAGATTTTATCTTGGTCATCTAAATTTGCTTTTAAAAAATTTTAAATCTGATTATGAATCCCTGGTATAATCTAATTCTTGTATCTTACAATGGAGAATTTCAGCTCAGGCAAAGGAAATTGCATGCCTAAAACCTTAGTGACTGGATTTTTCTCTCTTCCTCTATGTTCCTTTGTATTTTATAGAATAATAGTTATAGACTAATTGAATATTTGCTGTGTTTTTATGGACTATTGTGATCTCTGGAGCAATATTGTAAACTCCTACATAAATAAGATAGATCATGTGTTGATCAGTACGATTTGTTAGCATAAAATTGAGGGTTGTTTGGGTTACTGTCCTTGGTGCTGAACTCGTGTGACTGCTCTACTAAGTGGGTACAGATAAAAGTAAGATGTTTCTCTTAGTCGGCATGGTTGTTTTATAATACAAAATGAGACAAGAAAAAGGTTTTCTGCATCTGACATGTAATTCAAGTAAAATATGTTACCTGATCAATTTTACATAGGACAAAAAATTGATTTTGAACAGATCAATCATTTCATGAAGGTGGATAAGCAGAGCTTTCACTTTGGACAGAGTCTAAGACTCTGTCTGGGATGGTTAGTGATATGCTCTGCCCACCATATCCTCAAGAGATTAAGGAGGAAGATAAAAAAAGGGAGACTTTGTGCATGTCATCGATATTGTGAGGAGCACATTTCTACTATTTAAACCAAAGAAATAATATCTATCTAAACAGCTAAATGTAGTAAACTTTGATAATGACTCAATGAAAATTAGATCAATTTAATAAAAATTATTTGCTTTTGTCTAGGCATTTTCTATAGAAGCCTGACAAGAAACAACAGACTTCTCCATAACTCTGTTCTGTTATGATTTTAGCAGCATTGTACTTCCCCTATTATTTGTTATTTAGAAAAATCTAGTTAGTAAATTTGGTGGAAAGCTCCTTTTACACTAATTGGTCAGACTGCACACTCTTACTCTAATTGACCTGTTCTTGGAAGGGCTTTTCTTTTCCTATGTAACCTCAATTGTTTTTTTTTTGTCCTAACTCCAGTTATCATTTCTTATATAAGTTGTAAAGAATGAAAAACTTCCTTTGTTTCTTTGGCCATTTCATATTTTATGAATTTATATGCTTGCATTAATTTTGCAACTTAAACTACATAATAAAAGTCATTTTAAGCCGTAGTCACTTAGATAAACATGTCCCTCTATATTCTGTCTGGTTCTAAATTTTCTTGAGTCAGTCAAACCAATAAAACAATTTTAAAAAACAGATTAAACAAGGGAAATTTACTGTGATTTTTAAAATTATTGATATACATGGGGCATTTATTGGGACAAAAACAGGCTTAAACGTTGCCATAAGACATTTCACGAAGAATGAGCCAAGATGGCAAGTTGGGTTTTCCCTGAAAAATGTCCATATGCTGAAAGGGTGGGACTGGGCAGGTTGGGCATGGCAGTGTGGGGATACACATTTAGTATCAGTGTTCCAACCAAACATTTGGCTGTGAGCCTTTGGCTGTCACTTGTCTTCCTCCTACTGCAGAATGTCAGCTGAGGAGAGCCTGTTCTTACTAAAAAGGAAAAGAGGTATTAAAGAAGAAGCGATCCTTCTGAAACTGCATTCATGCCACTTCAGTAACTTTCAGTACAAGCCATAGCCTTGGCAATGAGGTCACCCAGCCAAGCTGCAGCAGTTTGGGGGTCCAGTGTTCCATCCAGGTCTGCTCACAGGGCTTCTCAACTGCTAGGAGAGTGGCAGAGTTCCTCTGTGTACTTCATAGCAGTGGATCAAATTAGCTAGGGCCAGACAACTCGTGTACTTTATTTGTTTCCTTTTTGAGGATTGGTCTGACTTTACGGACAGCTTAAAATACGTGTGTGTGTGTGTGTGTGTGTGTGTGTGTGTGTGTGTGTGCCCATGCCCACATACGCTTGTGAATGCACACATATGCCCACATTTGTTTGTCTTTGTGTTTAGGATTGGCCATGCGGCAGATTTATCAAAAGAATTCCATGTCACACAAATGATTTCCATGGATTTTAAGGCTGGTGAGATTTAAGGTTTAAGCTTTATATTCTACTTATTATTGCTCTTACACTGAATATTTCCACTTACCAAGTGCTTTGATATTATAGTCTTTAATACAATCCTAACAAAATCAAATTATTAAGATAGGAATAATTATGCTAGTTTTTTAAAGATGATGCCACTAAGGATGAATGAATTTTCACTGTGTGCCTAAAGTCACATAGTAGCTAAGTGGTATAGCTAGGTTGCTGATACAGGGTTTTTACATTCTCTCCTTATTCTCAGACTTGCTGACCAAGAGACATATGATAAACAATCACCTTGTCTTTAAGTTAGTTTTAAAGTCTGAATGACTTCAGCTATGAAAGCTGGTTTATTTTTTAAATGATGCTGACTTTTTTCTGGAGTAAAAAAATGTTCACATAAAATGGTGATAATAGTACTCCTGATATTTAAATTGTCACCACACAGATTATCTTATTTGAATTGCAGAGTAAGTCCTCCAGACAAATAGCACATTAGGGTTCTTGTGACAGTTTAGTGTCCACAGCAATTCATTTCTTACATATGAGAAAGGGCTCATTAGCCCATCAAATGTACATCTGTCTTTGAAGAATTTTTTCAAAACTTTCTTTTATAGTATTGTTTATATTCTTTGAGTGTAACTGCTTTCTGTATGTTTCTGTTCTTTGTCTTGATAATCTTGTAGTCTGTGCATCCTATCATTCCTCCAGCCCTTGAACTCTGAACTTGACAGAGAATCGCACGTGCTTATTAATGTCGGCAAAGAGACAGTTAATCTCATTTAGCGAATGGGAAACTGAGGTCTGCAAGTTCAGTGTCTTACCCCAAGCTGCCTGTAACTGCTGACCAATGTGGATGTGGGTCTTTGCCACTGTGGAGACCCGTCATGAAGCCGCCCACAGTGGGGCTGACCACTGGGGAAGCATTTCAACCACGTGTCTTTAGTTTACTTCTTACATGTAAACCATAGGGCCATTTTCTTTGATATAGTGATTTTGGGTGTTGTTGCCTTTCTCTGAAAAGCTGCTGGAATTCTGTCATTGGATAAGCATTCTATTTATTTCTTGACTTGCTTCCAGCTCTTGGCATTTGAAGGGTAGCATTTGAAGGGTAAACTCCTTAACCACCGTCTCATTAACCTAAATTTCCAGTCAGTTCTGTAACATAGGGGAGAAGAGGTTACATTGTATATGGGGTCAACAATAATTATAATAGCGATTACTTGATATGTATGAGGCACTGTAACAGGACTTCTTATACATTTTACTACCTATTCTTCAAAACAAAAATAGCTCCACCATGCATAATATAATCAGAAGGGGCAATTAACTTATACAGTTAGAACAGTTTTTTCGCAGTCATGGTGATTAAAATAGATTTTTATTGTTTTAGTATACTAAAATCATACCTTTTTTTACTGTGTTGTTTTTATCTCAGACAAGATGGTTTCAAGGAATCTTGAATCTTGACCAAGTTGAAATTTTCTTTTCTTTTCTTTTTTTTTTTTTTTGGTACCAGAAATCAAACCTTGCTAGGCAGGGGGGGGGCCCCTGAGCTAAATCCCCAGCCCAGTTGATCTTTTTTTTTTTTTTTGGTACCAGAAATCAAACCTTGCTAGGCAGGGGGGGGGCCCCTGAGCTAAATCCCCAGCCCAGTTGATCTTTTTTTTTTTTTTTTGGTACCAGAAATCAAACCTTGCTAGGCAGGTGTGGTGCCACTGAGCTAAATCCCCAGCCCAGTTGATCTTTTTTTTTTTTTTTAATTTGAAAGTAGTGCTACTCCAGTGGGAAGACACATTTGTTCTGTTGCTCTGTGTAGACCCACCCCTGTCCCCCAGCAGTGTCCTAGGACCTACGTCTTTCCTGTGTGTTTTCCTTGACAACTGCTTTTATGGCTTCGGATCTGCAGAATTTGAAAGGCTTTGCAGCAAGAAAGAACCAAGAAGACAGTTTATCCACCTAGGTAACATCACTGGAGCACTGAATACTGTCCCTGAAGCCAGTGTTTGGAAAGATTGCAGCTCATGTCTTCTTCAGCCAAGACCTCCATCAGAGTGGGAAGTCAGAAATGAATCTTTGGGCTCCTTAGGATCTCTGGCTGTTGCTTTTCACCCTTCTCAACAAAAGCCTCTGACTTTTCCTGGGAAAGCCTGGCAAACTGAGGGTGCTCTGAGGTACAGTTTGGCCCTTTTCTGCACTTGACAGTAAAGGTTTGGTAGTTTGGTCAGTGACTACCAGGTGTCACCCAACATGTTGGGAGGAATGGGGAATTGGATTTGCGGTGAAAGGCATTTCCTGCACTTATGACAGCTTAGCCCAAAGAAGGCGGTGTGATTATGGGAAGAAGCTTGAGCTGGGAATTAGAAGACCTGGGTCCTGGGCTGAGCTCTAACTGCATGGGAGGTGCTTTATAGCCATAGTCATGGTAAGTGACTTCCATTTCACCCAGTGCTCCAGTGTGCTAGTAGCTGTATAAATAAGTCAGCAAGTAAGCGTGATTTTATAGCAAGCGAACAGACTTGACATGTAGAAACATTATCTCTAGAGATCCCACAAGGGACAAATTGTCATAGGTTGTGAAATGCGAAGTGGCCACTAGCAGACCCAGGGATTCTTTATGGTGTGAACAAGATGCTCTAGTATTGATCGTGGCGATGATCTAAAGCTTTGCGACTGTACTGAAAACTATTAACTTTCACATTTCAAATAGGTATGTTACAGGAGATACGAATTATAGCTCTATAAAAATTTTTTTAAATAAAGGCTTAGAGATTATAACCTAATTATTTTTTAGCATCTCAATCCAGGCTCATATCCAATTTTTACCTTGATAAATTTGCACTTTTTAGGACAAAGAATGCTTCTCCCAAAATAAAGGCAGTGTATATTTCCCACAGATACATAGGACACGAATGCACAAGGTGTTTACTATTTGTGAAGATTAAAGGTTAGGAAATTGTTTCCTTTTTGATACGGCAATAGCCTCAGGTTTCTGGATGTAAATTAGAGATGAGTTCAGGGAAGCTTAGAAGGACTGTCCATGGGAAATGGCTAACTCTACCAAAGGAAAATAATTATTCCATCTCTGGGGATAATTGTTATGTCAAGCCTAGAGATGGGGGAAAAGTTGGAGGAGAAATAAGGACAGCAAATACAAACTTCACACAGTATAGTCTTGGAATTAAAGCTGCAGCAAATAATGAAGAGGTGGAAAATCGGGGTTTAAGATGACTTTATTTCATTTGCAGAGGAGATGGCAGTTGAAACTGTGGAAAGAAGATTATTCAACAGAAAAAAGCGTGATTCAGCTGGAGTCCTCAGCAATGATTCACTCTAATGTGAAGGCTCTTAGAAAAATTGATTTGATTAGGGGAAAAGAAAGAAGAAAGAATAGATGGGGATTTTAAAAGCAGGTAGAAACAGAGTGAAGACTAAATTCCTTAGGTTAAAGACCAGAAATGGTCCTTTCATCGAGGAGGGTTCTGCTAATGTTAAGCTTCCTCCTTAAAGATTTGCATGACTCTATGTGAGAAGAGTTGCAGAGAAAAGTTGTGTGTGGGAGAATCACTGTTTTCCAGTGTCCAAAGCATGAGAGACCTTGGGAGACAGTCTCTTCGGGAACCTGCCTTGAAGGTCCCTGTGGACAGCCGTGTTTGCCCATGAAGCCTCTGGCTGCCAGGTTATTCTCTAGGAGAGAGGCTGTGTCCAGTTTATGTGAAGAAGTCCTTCCTTTAAGATTTCAGGCATTAATATATTTTCGCCACAAATGATCATGTCAAGTTTAGCATAGTCCAAGATATTATTTTAACATCTAAGTACCTAAAAGGAAGTCTGAGCAGAAAGCTTGCAGTTAGTGTTTCTAATAAAGGAGAGAGTGGCCATTTGTCCCATAGTTGTTACTGCATAATCCATGAAATTGAAAAAACAACAACAAAGCCAAGACCACTCTAAGGCTATTCACAAGTTAGTATTACTTCAATTGATTTATAATAGACCAAACCACACAAAATAAATCAGTAATTGAATCTAACACATCAGAAACACCCATTTTCACTTTACTTGCTGGCTGAGCAGATGATGATGTCTTAAATTTTTAAATTTTATGACAAAATACTTAAATTGGCATAATGTAATAATAGGCCATCATCATCAGGAATATGAACACTTTTCTGTCACTTGCTACTCTCTGGAGGGGGAGAATGTGTTGCTGTTATTAATGGTATTTCCAGATCAGTATCACAGCTATTGTTAGGCAAATATTTGCACATGTTTTTGATGTAGAAGGAACTAACTGAAGTAGGGAAAATCCTGAGAACTTTTGTCTCCAGCTTGCCATGTGAACTAAGCCAAAACTTTCACCCTTCTCAGAGTTTTTGTTATCCTACTTATGAAATTAATGTACAATTAAATAACTTTTTAAGGCTTGAATCTAAGTATGACATGTATAACCTACACCAGAGCCTTAAGCCAGGTGGATCTGAAATATCTGCACTGGACTATGAAAAAAAAATCAAAATCTGGGATCAGAGGAACTAATACACCATTTCAGATCTGCCAACTTCTGTTGTGGTATGAAGTCACTTAGATGACCTAAAGCTCAATTTCCTTCTAATTGAAAGTGAGTGTAGTTGGAGTGATTTCATGTGCTTCACATCAGAGAGGTTTTATAGAGTGAAAATGAAATGTTATGTGGGAGGCTACTTAAACTTTGATGTGTCTTTTATGATAGAAAAACGGGTAGAATTGTAATAGAAAGCTGTAGCATTCAAGAAGTTGTGATGCCAACTCAAGCTTCCTGAGCACTGTGTCTCACATAGAGCCTTGAGCATTCGGTATTCACTGTTCCCTTTCATCTAGAACAACACCTTAATGTTCCTGCTTGGCAGTTAGTATAACAGGCTCAAATAGGTCAAGCTATTTGACCAGTGGCGCAATAAAAGTGGCGCTTAGCTTTCAATCTTTGGCAGTCTGACACCAGAGCATACACTTTTACCCACTGTGTTACACTGATTTATTCTTCTAGTATAAAATAGACTTAGATTTATTCATGAAGACACCTACTGCCAACAGTGCTCTTCTCTGACCATGACTTCCACTGGTGATATCATTAAAGGTATAGAGAAGAATATGTCTCAGGTTACTGGATCATTACCAAGACCATATCATTCAGGTGACCAAGATTCCAAAGAAAGAGATGTGGAGGGAGAATTCAACACCATTTTCTGTTTGATTCATTGGACGGTTAAAAACTGCAAATGCAAAGCTAAAATACTGAGTTGAACTTCTGATAGTTTCATGATGTTTTACAATTAGTAATTCAAAGTTCACGAAGACTAAGGTCCCTGGCAAATGTTCAGCATTTCCAGTTATGACCTGTCTTTAACAGGAAGGATGAGCTGGAAGTAGATTACCCCTCAGAAAACACTGGAGTTTCCCTGTAGCTCAAATCAGTCTCTAATTCCATGAGGATGACCCCAGGACAGCCCCGCTCACACTGCCTGCTAGAAACAGAAGCAAATATCTGAAGGCAGTTGCCATGACCTAAAGTTTAAAAGTGTGTGATTTTTCACATATGAGAAAATAAAAAATCTAAAAATTCATACAATGAAATTTTTAAAAATTGTCTTCCCATGCACTATTTTATTTGCTCTCAGTACTGAGAATTTACAAACGAATATGACATCATAATGAAACTGCAAGTGATCCCTCTATTAGCTACAGATCTAAAGTAACGGTAACTAATACAATCAAGCTATTAAATGACAAGGTGAAGACTGCATAGAAAACATGTTTCTGTAACAGTGAACAAAATAGAAACTCAAGAACTAAAAACTACAATATCACAGATGAAATTGTGTATTTGGAGGATTAGAAAAGTAGGAGGGTCAGGAGAAAGTAGCCTGCACTAGAAACAAATTAAAATAGTGCAGTGAACAAAATGGATATGCGGGTTCTAGGAATAGTTTGGTGTAGTTGTAATTGGGATCTTAGGAGGAGAAAGAAAGAAATAATGAGGCAAAAGTGATTTGGCAGGAAGTGGTAACTTAGAACTTTGCAAACTAAAGAATGCATGTAGGTTTTTGTACTTTGATGTTAAGTTACTAATAACAGCTTCTAGGCTGGAGGAGTTGTTTTCTACTTGAGTTGTGAGAATTTGAGGTAAACGAAATTTCAAAGTGTCCTGTATTAGTAGTTGGAAAAAGACAAACATTTAGGAACATTGTAATTTGAGACATTTGATGGTGCAAAATTTGTTAAACTGAAAGGACTTGGCAAAACGGGCCCTGGGGAAGTGGGGAATTTGGGAGTTCAGATCTCTACCTCGTTTATGTGAACAACAGATTACGTGTTGAGGATCGAAAGGGTGTGAGTTTGGAGCCTGGTTCAGCCTTCTTGTTAAATGTATCATTTATTTTCTTTGAGTCTGAGCTGAAAACAAGAATGACAACTCATTCTTCATGGAGTCATAGCTAATGTGTTTTTTTATGATAACAGTACATGCAGAAAACTAGCCTAGTTCCTGGCACATTCAAGATACTTCGTTAATTCCAGTCTCCTACCCTTTCTACTTCATATGTCAAATATGAAATATGTTTCCAACTTCTGTACAAAGGGTCTTGTGTTCCTGGCACAGCAGCAATGGGTTTCTACTAAGCACAACTGAAAAGTTAGGAAATAGAAATGATTCAGGTGCACAGCATTTTTTCTTTTTTTTTTTTTTTTTTTTTTTTTTTT